>NW_025899821.1:0-17612 GCF_022539505.1 Lolium rigidum
CTAACCCTAGTGGGGGAGGAGTCCCAAGTGGACTCCCCCTTAGGGGCCGGCCACCCCCACATGGGAGGTGGAACTCCCACCTTGGTGGGAGTCCTAGCTTGGCTAGGTTTCCCCTCCTATGGAAGGTTTTTGGTTCGGGTCTTATTCGAAGACTTGGACACCACCTCTTGGGGTTCCACCTATATAATGAGGGGCCAAGGGGAGGGGGCCGGCCACCCAAGAACCACCAAGGTGGCCGCACCCCATAGTGGCCGGCGCCCCCTCTCCCCAAACCCTAGCCGCCCCGCTCCTCCACTTCCCGCACGCTTAGCGAAGCTCCGCCGGACTTCTCCACCACCACCGACACCACGCCGTCGTGTCTGTCGGATTCAAGAGGAGCTACTACTTCCGCTGCCCGCTGGAACGGGAGGTGGACGTCGTCTTCATCAACAACCGAACGTGTGACCGAGTACGGAGGTGCTGCCCGTTCGTGGCGCCGGAACCGATCGTGATCAAGATCTTCTACGCGCTTTTGCAAGCGGCAAGTGAACGTCTACCGCAGCAACAAGAGCCTCATCTTGTAGGCTTTGGAATCTCTTCAAGGGTGAGACTCGATACCCCCTCGTTGCTACCGTCTTCTAGATTGCATCTTGGCTTGGATTGCGTGTTCGCGGTAGGAATTTTTTTGTTTTCTATGCTACGTTATCCTACAAACTCGCACGACCCTCTCGAAGAGCAAGACCGAGCAGTACAACCCCGACGCTCCGGCGGCTTGCGCGGCGGAAGGGCGCCCTGAACTCGGCCAGAAGAAGCTCAAAGAGCTCAAACGGACGGACAATCCCGCCGACAGGATGCAGGCGTCGATCGACAAGTGCTGGACCGACTTGAGGTCGCACGCCGACGGGAGGAACGACAAGTTCGACGGCAGGTGACGGGAGATGCTCGCCAACCAAGGCGTCCGGATCGCCCTGCTGAAGACGACGGCGGCGGCGAAGAAGAGGAACACAGACTTGGCGTTCCTGATGGGCGGCGGCGACATGGAAATGATGGACGAGGAGACGAGGAATTGGTACCAGGGCCACCGCAGCGACATCCTCCGAGCCACTCCGGCCAGTCCTTCGTCGTCTCCGCCGGCTCCTACCTCGGCTTCCTCACCATCTACCTCGTCGACTGCGGCTGCTTCGACGTCCACTGCCGCTGCTTCCTCGTCGGCTGCCGCAGCCGCTTCGGCCACGGCGTGTGAGGAAACTGGTCCGTCGGACACCGCCGTGCCGGCCGGGACTGCCGACAAGCCTGTCTCCGTGTAATTTCCCTCCGATCGCCGATCTGTGGCTGATCCTTTTGCTCCTTTTGCCGATCAACTGGCCGTACTTGTAGCGCGGGACGGCGCTTTGTTTGAATTTAAACTATGTCCGCCGAATTCCGGGTGGACGACTGGAAATACGGTACTCCCCACGACTTAATTTCGTCCAATCCGGCGGTTGTTTCGTCCGGATTTGGGCGTGGGGAGCGCCAACGAGTGGGGATGTTCTAAGCGCCGTCTTCATGCTGAGCTTTTACGTCGACACGGGTACCGTCCAGCTGCGCGCCACGACCAGCTACGCTCTGGTCGACTGCGCCCCGCCATCATCAGCCGCAAGAAACAGCAGCGCATTCCGCGACAACCTGGTCCCGCTCCTCGCCGCTCTGCCCGCGGCCGCCGCGCCGCGTGGGTTCGCCTCCCTTCACTCCGACGACCACGCCGCCTTCGTCCGCGGCGTCTGCCTCGGCTTCGACCACACCGACGGCAGCTGCCACGCGTGCCTCGGCGCGGCCGCCGAGAACCTCACCAGCAGCTGCCTCGGCGCGAGCCGCCGCGGCGGAGCCTGGAGGAGTGAGGGCTGCTTCGTGGCCTACGCCGACACGAACAGCACCTCCGCGCGCGAGGACGCCTTCCGCGACGTCGTCTTCTCCGGCGAGGACCCGGGAGGAGACCCCAACTGCCTCTTACACCGTTAATTTGTTGGTGGTAATAAAAAAATTGTGGCACCGGAAGTGTTTCACAGGCAGTAACATGTAAATGCAAGCAGCGGCCGGCACATGCATGTGCAAGAAGGGTTAATTGGATTTAACGAAGGGAGAAAAATGTTATGGCGAAATGTAAAAGGTGGTGGAAGGAAGTTGCGTGGCTGTTTCATTGTACATACTGACGAAGAGAGTGCCTTCCCATTCAGCTGTACGAATAGTTTTGTCACACACCATCTTACGTCTCCCTCACGATCACGAGACGCGCTATCGGCCTAGGCCTACGGTATTGTAACATCGGAAAGGAATGCTCGTCGAGTTAGCTTCGTCCAAAAGAAAACACGAGGAAAGGAAGAGCTCACTGAATCGGTGCAGTTCACTCGTCACTCTCTGTGCGTTTCATAGATCGGTGCAGTTGTTCGTCACTGGGCGTTGCTCCAGCTTGTCAGCACAGAAGAAAACACCTTCCGCCGTCGTCTCCATGGCGGTGGGCAGCGCGCTCTGCTCTGTCGCCGTCGTCGCCTTCTTCGCCTTAAGCGCCCTCTGCGTGCTCAGCTTTTACGTCGACACGGGTACCGTCCAGCTGCGCGCCACGACCAGCTACGCTCTGGTCGACTGCGCCCCGCCATCATCAGCCGCAAGAAACAGCAGCGCATTCCGCGACAGCCTGGTCCCGCTCCTCGCCGCCCTGCCCGCGGCCGGCGCGCCGCGTGGGTTCGCCTCCCTTCACTCCGACGACCACGCCGCCTTCGTCCACGGCGTTTGCCTCGGCTTCGACCACACCGACGACAGCTGCCACGCGTGCCTCGCCGCGGCCGCCGAGAACCTCACCAGCAGCTGCCTCGGCAGGAGCCGCCGTGGCGGGGCTTGGAGGAGCGAGGGCTGCTTCGTGGCCTACGCCGACACGAACAGCTCCTCCGCGCCGGAGGACTCCTTCTGGGACGTCGTCTTCTTCGACGAGGACTCGGGAGGAGACCCGAATCCTCTTGAAAGAGGGGGTGCCCTTGGGAACGCGGACACAGGTGGTGCATGGCTGTCGTCAGCTCGTGCCGTAAGGTGTTGGGTTAAGTCTCGCAACGAGCGCCTTTTTTTCATTCATCATTATTCTATTTATTTTGCTTATTTTCAACTCCCCAAAGCATTTCGTCGCTTGCTACGATTACGAGGTTTATTCGAAGAGGAAATTGACCCACTCCCATTTCGGCTCTTAACACGCAGCAACTATGGTTGCTGCCGGGATTTTTCTTCTAGCTCGGCTTTTTCCTCTTTTCATATCTCTACCTTTGCTTGCCCCATCCATGAGTAAATATTTCATAGTAGCCTCATTAGACCGTAGATCTCTCCCTAGTAAAGCGGATACCTCCGATCCTGCTTGAACAAAACGAAAGATATTATCGATGAATAAAAGCACGTCTTGCTTATTAACATCTCGGAATTATGAGTGTCTACGTGGTGGACTTGATTTTACCAAAGATGATGAAAACGTAAACTCACAACCATTTATGCGCTGGAGAGACCGTTTTGTCTTTTGTGCCGAAGCTATTTATAAAGCACAGGCCGAAACCGGTGAAATTAAGGGGCATTACTTGACTATGAAGAACTCAATCACTTGCTGGCCTTACTCAACAGTTTTCTGTTGAGTTCTATCCCGTAGAGTCTACGGTAGTCAAATTGGAACTGCATCGACACGCGGAAGCTCGTCGCTCTCGCGCGGTCCATGGTGCGGCGACGCGACGCCAAGGTGTTCTTGGGGGCGCGCGTTTCCAGGGACGCGGCCGCTCTGGCGAGGAGGAGCGTCGCCGCCGCGGAGAAGAAGAACACGGTGCGCGTGTTCCCGGACGTCGGCAGGGTGAAGACCAGGGTGCGCGTGCTGGCGCAGTGCGCGCGGGACCGCGCCGGCGCGGCGGAGTGCGCGCGGTGCCTGGGCGACGCGGCAGGGCAGGTGCCGGCGTGCTCCTGGGGCCTCGACGGCTGGCACGTGCGCGTGGCGGATGTCGTCGGGTACAGCTGCTTCCTGCGAGTCGAAACGTTGGTTCCGCCGCTGCCCGTGGTGACATGGCGGAGTGAGTACTGTACTTCTTCTCCTTGCAACTCTGTCAAGTTATAAGCCGTCTCCAAGCTCTAACTTGAAGATCGTCGATGCCTGCAGGTGATCTTTTGGTGATAGCAGTGGACGTCCTGTTAGCGCTCTTTTTTTTTTGCAACAACTCTCGCCGCAGTAGCATCAGGTGCGTTCCGGTTTCTAGATCTATCTATATTCGTGACTGTCAATCTCAGTCTCTCAATTTCGTTGGGAATCACAGTCTAATCCGGGGCTCTACATTAAGCGAGTTAATAGCATAAAACCACCACTTTGATGGTGAAATTTACCATCTACCACCACTTTGCGTTCACGGGACAAAAAACCACCAGATTTTGCGAGATTTTTTCCGGAATACGCTAAACGTGAATTGAACGCCAATTGACAGCAAATTGATGCCATTTCTAACAGACAGGACACATCGAACAGAGCCAGTTTGCTGACGTGGACCGGATTCACTTGTCAGTCGAGTTAAAAAAATCTAGATATGCCAAAGAGTGGCCGGAGATACAAATCTGGATATAAAAAAAAGTCAAAATAATTGGAGGTTATCTCCTTTCCAGCGGAGACCAAGTCCACGCCATTTCCCGGCGGGCCGGCGCTCGGCAAGCTCGGGACACCACATCGCCGCGCCCGGGCACCACCACCGCCTGGCCACCGCTGCTGCGCCCGCGCCACGGCCGTGCCCGCCGCAGCGCCTGGCCGCCCCTCTCGGCTCCTCCCAGCCCCTTCCCGACGCCGGCCATGGCCCTCCTCTGCCGCCACCGCCGGCGACACGACGAGAGGGAGTCGCAGGCCGTGACACCATTGCCGAGCCGACAAGCTTCTTGAGATCACGGGCGACGCGTAGGAGGCGGCACCCTCGACCCCGAGGTCTTTTCTTTGCCTGGCGCGTCCCCGCGTGGCCGCCGCCACCGTCGTCTGGTTCCCCCGCGGGGCTGGGGAGGGGGCGTGGCCAGGGCTCGGCCATAGCACGACGGCGGGAACTGGGACAGGGAGCAGGGACGGGGAACTGCGGCGGCCGGAGCAAATCGACCAAGAACTTGATACCCACATCGACCCTGCACGAAACGGTCGTCGGGCCCTCTTCCCCACGGCCATCTCGCCCTCCTTCCCACCGCCGCGCCAAGGCTGAGGGGCTGGCCGCTGTCGTGACCAGCTGCACGCCCGGCTGGCCGCATCTGTCCCCACCGGAGGGTGCTGCTTGTGCGGAGCTCAAGGCGGCATGCCATGGCGGCGCTTGGGGAAGCTACGAGGAGGGAGGTTGCTTGGGGAGGCCACGGGAAGGGAGGTCGCGCTCCGTCGAAGGCCATAAGGGGGCGCTGCTAGGTCGCCGGAGCCAGTAGATGGGGTCGCCGGAGCCTCGCCGGAGTTCGGCGGCGGTGGGTTGGTCCGGTAGATTGCAGGCCGGCAGGAGGAGGTCAACGGGGGAGAAAGGGGCCTTCCCAGTTTTTTTTATTTCTTTTCATATGGATTGCTGCTGCCACATCATCTTTAGTAGTGGGCCTAGTCTAACTCACAAAATTATGCCAAATTTGCTGTCAATTCGCGTTTAGCGTATTCTGCAAAAAAATCTCGCAAAATCTGGTGGTTTTTTGTCCCACGAACGTAAAGTGGTGGTAGATGGTAAATTTCACCATCAAAGTGGTGGTTTTATGCTATTAACTCACATTAAGCAGGTCATTAGCAAGCGAACTCTGCTGCTGACTAAGGGGGTACCCTGTTGGCCGGACCTGTTTCTGTTTCACCGTGTTGCAGATCGACCATCGTCCATGAATGCTTTCTAGTTAACTGGTAGTGTGTGTACAAGGAATCAGCCACTGCGTCGATCGGCCATGGTGATATACCGATTGATTGACGACCTCACATCTTAAACCTGTCGATAATTGGCAAGTGTCTTCTCCTTGAACTGCAGTCCATTGTGCAAACTACCTTGCAGCGTGGTTGTTGATTTCTGCATGTTTTCTAACAAAATCTGCATCTGGAATCCACGGCTAAATCGATGTACACCAGGTATGTTGAATGCATAAAAGGTATTATGGCGTAGCGACCTTCTCCGTGAACTGCGAAGAAGGGGAAGAAATGACGCTTATGGTCATCGCACAGCGATACATCATTGTTCAAGGTGGAGAATGGACACTGAATTAGCATACTATGCCGATTGCAATTACATAGCCCATGTTGCTCCAAGCATGGGAGAAAAAATTCATGTTTTATTGCCAGAACTTTCACATAAATCCATGTGCATGCGATGTTTCTTTTCAAAAAAAAAAGTTCAAATTACCGGCCTCTACAACAAAACAATGCACATAACTTTCTTTATTAAAGTTGATGTAAGACAACGATGCCAAAGTCATCGCATTTTTGACACAAAGGACCATCCTGCCCAATGAATTGACAAAAAAGAGCACCTATAAATACAAATGATAGAAAAAATCACCTTCTCAATGGCGGCAACTTCTCTAGGCGATGTGTGGCACATGCCGCCCTAGGCTTTTGCGGCATGCTCTTGCCATCCCGTGCCGTGGCGGCACCTTAGCCTTGGACGACTACCGTCAGCCGCCAGAGGAAGAGGCAGCAGGTCCTCGTGGAGGATGCCTCCACGGCATGTGGCGGCAGGCCTGATTCACTTGGTCGATTCTATTCTAGCGGGAAACCGTGTTGATTCCGAGGCGACACTAACTTCGAGACAAGCTGCTCATTTTCAGGTGACTTTGTTGATTGCGATGATTCCTACTTGTTCGTTTTTTAGTACTGTAGTGTACATGAAATAGACCACCGATGATCCGTTTAAAAGATTATGAGACAACTTTGCATTGTACGGGCCATTGTAGTTTACGAATGACCACCGAAACTAATTAATTTGCATGGTTGACCGCACTTATTTGCATGATGTAACACTGGATAAATGGTGCTGGTTTCGATAATGCACTGTAAGAGATGCTTGATTCTCATCCGTGAAATTTTGCAGCGTGTCTTGCTAATGCATGCAGTCTCTTCTTTATAAGTCTGAGTGTGTTTCGTCCGCGCGTACTCACTCACTCTCTCACGCTATGGCCGCTTGCTCTCAACTCACTTGCTTCTCATTTAATGTATGTTGCAGGAGCTGATTTAGTTGCTGAGAAGATAGATCAAGGTAAGGGTACCATGCATATTGTACTTTAGTCATTTGTAACGGTAGTAATTAGCTTTGGAATATCATTAGCTTGTGTTGTCTGTCATGACTATAATTATTGTAGACTAGTTGATTTGGACATGCAAGAATCTTGTAGCATCGTGCAGTTAGAGATACTGCGAATAGGAGGTGTATAGTTAAGTGATAGTGACATATTTGTATGACTGTGATTAGGACACGTGACATCAGTAGTTTATTTGCAGACAACATTAGAGTAGTATATTATGGTCGTATATTTGATTTTGAGTTAGAGAGACTCTTAAAAAAATTGTGATGTAATTTTTCTCAGCGGATTGATATTAGCTAATATTGCATGTGCTACCAGATAAGTAGTTTTAAAAATTTGTACCAATTTTTCCTAATAATTAGGGGCGCATGCAAATATTTCTAGATATATTTGTTGAATATGCATTTTATTTATAATAGAGTGGAGTGCTTGTGTTGACGATTGGCATTATTTGGGAATTTCGTGGCACATAATTTATTATTGGAAGAACCGTCTTATTCAAGTTGAGGTATAAATGACGGCGTCTTATATTTGGTGTTAGAATAGTTATCTGATGGATGGAATTATTTTTTTCAGAGTTATTCTATAATTTATAGATATCGTATTCGTAAAAAAATATTTCTCATGGAATTAATAATTGTAAATTCATAACCGCATGTTATTGATATAATAAATTATGAAAACAGTAATATGAGTTAATCTACGATATTACTAATATTATTTTGAAAATATGGTTGTGTTGTAGGTACGATGGAAAATGTGTTAGTGTTTTATGGAGACATCGTACACGACGAACTTTTCGGTGTCGATGTGTCGCGCTGCGACTCGATGAAAGTTGCAGTGATAGACATGGTCAATAGAGCATTTGTGGATGTTAGAAGATGCATCCGAGCAAAGTTTGGTCCTGGCATGCGTGGGAAGAAGATGATCGTTGAAGCTCTCATTGTCGTAGGAGGGAATGATGGGACAATTGCTCGTTGGAGTTTGCGGGAGGTAAAAAGTGATAGAAATTGGGATACATACATGAGGTTTGTAAGCACACCCGGTGCTGCTATGTACAGTGAGCCCATGGTGTATGTTCAGTTTATATCTTGTGACAAATGATGCAGTAGCGGCGATGGTGAAGAGGAGATGGCTATCACCAAAGGACCCAGCACCGGCCAATCGGAGCATATGGCCCTGACTTCAGCACCCAGCATAGGACAATCGGAGTATATGGCCCTGATTGCAGGCCCCGTCACCGGCCATTGGAGCAGATGGTCGCCCACTCAGATCCCGACCCAAGATATTGGACCGCGCTCGTTGACATTAGCGAGCATGTGGAGGGATTGCCGGAGGCGTTGGTCGATGACGCTTCTTCGTCTTCGTCTGAATCCTCCTCGGACGAAGAAGGTGCCAATCCTTCCCAGAGGGTGGTTGCGGCACCGATGGACCCTGAATTCTTACAAACTATGACCATCAGCAATGAATTCTGCTTCGTCCTGGGCTTACGGGAGGCGAGTCTGCGGGTTGGGCAAACTTTCCTAGACAAGGACTCAGTTGACCAAGCAATCAAAAGGTATGTGTTGGGAATATATATCTTGAGAGCACAGTGTGAAGCAGCTGATCAAGGCAGCTGAAAGTCATATGCATCAAAGTGGATGAGGGTTGCAGGGGGGAGAGTTATTGCCCGGATGAGCCCTGGGTATGTTAGCCCTGGCATATCTCAAAAGTAGAACCCCATAGCTCAAGGTTGGGGCTCTGGAGAACCACCGAAATCAGGGACGGAGCCAGGAATTAAATACGAGGGGGCCAAATGAACAACATTTTTGCTTGGAGGGGGCCATATGGGTAAATTTTGATCTTTTTCTACATTTGTCTACATAATACAAGGGGGTTTCAGAAATTTTTCCATCATTAGGGGGGGGGGGGCATGGCCCTGGCCAGCACCCCTGGCTCCGTCCCTGACCGAAATGTCACTTCAAAATATGTATCACATATCATGCAAGTGGCTGGAAGAAGATATAACCCTTGGTGCAAAGAAGCTGCAAAAAATCACGGAAGATCTTATTGGCTTCCCAGTCAGTGATGCGTGTAAAATGCATACATGAACTTTTTTCCTTTATTAGCATGAATTCCCACATATTTGCAACATATATGATGATAATACCATATTTTATGTTGATTTATGGGGATTTACGCATGATCCCCTTTAGGACTTGTTTGGTACTAGAGTTTTAGTGGGGATTAGCGGGGATAATCCGCTCCAACTTCAAACCCCTACTTATCCCCAATACATGTTTGATGCTAGAGTATGAGCGAGTTTAATCCCCACTTATACCCATTTTTCCCCAAATTTTAGTGGAATTTTTTCAATCCCCAATACTCTACCCCTACCTAGTGGATTGGGGATGGGGTTTTGTGGGGATTGGGTGACAGCTGAGATTCACCCAATACTCTAGAGTATTATCCCCACTAATCCCCACTAAAACACTAGTACCAAACAAGGCCTTATTTGGTTTATAACTCTACAGAACAAGAATTCCATATTTTGTGTATTTTCACTTTCAGAGACCTATATGGAGTCAAATTGAGCTAGAATTTCTAGAGGTTTTTTTTTCATCGGCAGAAGCAACACGGGCCCTTGAAGCACACCTGGAGGGGCCTGAGGCCCAAAACAGGGAAGGTGGCACGCCCCCTGCAAGGGCGCGCCACCCATGCTCTTTTGGCTGTCGATCGTCCAAATCGCTTAATTCTTTCGCAAACCGACGTATTTTGACCTAAAAACCACTATATATATGACCCTCGAGGGTTCTCTAGAGGAGAGCGCCGTGGAAACATAGAAACACGAAAACGGAGGCTGCTGCGAAGAAGATTGGAGAGGGAAACTCTGAGGAGCCGCCGCCATAGGGATCTCCACCTTCTCCAACGTCTTCCTCATCATCATCATGATCAAGGGGGAGTAGTCCACCTCTAGACTACGGGTTTGTCGCAGTAGCTTGATCTATTTCTCATGTTCTTCATAGTTCTTAGTGCCATATAAGTTGTCCAACATGATTATGGTCACATATGTAATACCTATGTGGTGGATATTTATTCTATGATATGATGATATGAGATTTAGCTATACTTTGTGTAAGATGTATTGATAGATGCATATTATGTACCCCGCTTTTAAGTATCGGTTTTGATCCAACTTGTATGCAAGAACGTGTGTGGGGTGATGTGTGTGTTAGATGAAATAACATGGTTTTAGTGATTGAATAGTGACAACTAATTCATGATCTATTATTGATTTGCATTTTATTTTGCTATCTCACTAGGGATAAAGTGAATGCATGTGCTATGTTCAGCATGTGACAAAAGTGATGATCTTGTTTGTTCAAGGTAGCATATTTGATATGCAAACATCATATCAAAGTACTTATGGCTATACTTTGTTAATTCTTAATACAATATTGCATGAAGTTTTTTCTGTCTTATGGAGTATAAGAGAGTATCATCTCTATGTTAGGACGTGATGCCCATATGAATGTGTATCTTACACATGTTGAAGTTATTTTCTTCATATCTCATTGATGGATTGTTATTATCCACTACAACTTAAAAGAGAGAATAGTCAAGTGAACACATGAACCTCGGTCCAATTTTAATCATAAGAAATACCTTTCCATTACTTTTATCTTACTTTTTATTTGCAGCGCTATTTTAATCCGAAAATAGAAAAATATGTATATTTCTTATTTGCACACAAAACCCCAAAATAAACAAATCTTTACCGCTTTTACTTAGTTTAATTTACTTGTTTAGTTTACTTCTCTCTAGTTGCTGATTTATTTTACTTTTACTTACACGAAACCTTGTGGTTGACAAACACACGGTGGAGTTGGGGACACAAGATTTATTTTATTGGCTTTCTATTTTCGTGCCCTCGGGTCCTTAGTTGTACTCAGATTTCCCCAGCTCCTTAGTTTTTCCTCAGTTTTCCCCAATCCCTTGTCTGAAACCCGCAGAAGGAGGTCGGATGGAGGATTCCCGTTTAGTTGACGTTGGTTGGTGCTGGCAAGTGGGGCCGCTGTTGGTGCCCCGCAGTGGACACGTCTCCACTTATCCAGATCATCGTGCGACCCACAACTTTTCCACATTAGCGCGCTGGACCCATAGCTTACCTAGGTGACCGTTGCAAAATGGGAGCCCGAGCCAGCCCCGCGCCCGTGCCCGTGCCATTGCTTCCCCTTTCTTTCCCCGCGCCCGTGCCCATGCCATTGCTTCCCCTTTCTTTCCCCGCGCCCCATTGTTCTTCTTCTCTGCCAGCGGCAACCTTTCTCCGGCAGGTGGGTGATGTCTAGTTTCTCTTCGACCTCCCGTTCTTCATGGCCGCAGTATGGACCTGTGCCTTTGACAAGATGCCCTGACTGCCCACGCCAGGAGCCTCTGAAGCGGTCAATCTGTAAGACGGAGGACAACGGCAACCGTGGACGTGAGTTCCTTGCATGCGAGAGCTTGCCATATATAGAGGGGGATAAGGTTAGATCTCGCTCCAATTTCTCTGTTTTCTCTCGATTTTCTTGTTATTCCCTCGAATTTGGGATTTAGGGTTCACGTTGTTGTATTCAGATCCTGAAGAAATGCAGGCATTTCGAGTGGATCAATGTGTACATTCAGAGGCTTCAATTGCAGGAATCAATTGGGGCTATTGGGGAGCGCAATTTGGGAGGGGGGACTTGTTGTAGAGAATGCGGCGGAGAGAGGAGCCGTTCCGATTATGCCTAATGCTCCCAATACAGGACTGGTGGAAGTGAAGGGAGAACTGAAGAAAATGAAGAAGCAGTTAAGGCAGCTGATCGAGTTGAAGAAGCAAGCTAATCTGATGGCTGGTTGTTTTTTCTGTTGTATAATTGCGATCGGATTCTTATCATTGCTCACCGTGCGCTAGAATTGTTACAAGGGATACCTTGTTACAAATTCATTATTCAGTTACATGTACTTGTAGTTGTTTTCATAGTTAGTGTGTGCATTCACCGAAATTACCAACTATATTGGAATGCTAAAGAAAGTTGATATTTGTTAGAGGGGTGACAAATAATCCATTCACCGAAATCCCCCAAATATGCCAAAACTATATCCCCTAAAAGAAAGGGAAAGCTAAAGATAGTTCATAATTGTTAAAGGGGTGACAATAATGCATTTACCGAAATCCGCAAATATGTATGCCTCATGTTTATACCAAAATTATACCACTTTTGGGCCATTTCAAATTACCAAAACTATATCCCAAACTATATTCCCTAAAAGAAAAGGAAAGCTAAAGATAGTTGATATTTGTTAGAGGGGTGACAAATAATCCATTCACCGAAATCCCCCAAATATGCCAAAACTATATCCCCTAAAAGAAAAGGAAATCTAAAGATAGTTGATAATTGTTAGAGGGGTGACAATAATGCATTCACCGAAATCCGCAAATATGTATGCCTCATGTTTATACCAAAATTATACCACTTTTGGGCCGTTTCAAATTACCAAAACTATATCCCAAACTATATTCCCTGGAAGAAAAGGAAAGCTAAAGATAGTTGATATTTGTTAGAGGGGTGACAAATAATCCATTCACCGAAATCCGCAAATATGTATGCCTCATGTTTATACCAAAATTATACCACTTTTGGCCGTTTCAAATTACCAAAACTATATCCCAAACTATATTCCTTAAAAGAAAATGAAAGCTAAAGATAGTTGATATTTGTTAGAGGGGTGAAAAATAATGCATTCACCGAAATCCGCAAACTATATTACATGGCAAACTCGTTATTGCACATAAATAGAGGGGTGGAACTCTCCACCGACAGAGAGAGAGGGGTGGCCACAAAGAGAGAGAGAGAGGGGTGGCCACGAAGAGACGGAGAGGGGTATATTGCCCGTTAGATCAGTTGATCAATGGTTTGTGGAGTCGATCCCTGTGACAACGGCTCAACCAATCAGGATAAGTTTGGGCTTTTGAGAGCATTTGTGACAGAACTTGAGGGCAAAACTGAGTAGTACTAAGAATCCAAGGGCACATAAATAGTAAATAGACTAAGTGATTCAAACAAAAGAATTACAAAATGAAAATGCGTGTTTTGTACAATATAATTCATATTGGGCTACATCAAATTATTTGCAATTCAAATATACATGAGTGTGACAATTATGGCATCATTTAGACAAACTATGTTTTTGGGGAAGATGTTTTGCAAAGGGGTTTGAGTGGAAAACCATGCATCTTCATAACTACACTAGTGATTCTGAGAAGTGGCAATTTGTGGTAAAACTTGATTTATATATGTTTGTTAAGGTTTTCTAGGTGGCAGGTTGCGTAGGAAGACTCCATGAGTAGGTGCCACTATGTTTTTATTTTTGGATTTTTTGCGCATGAAATGACTCAATTAGATATGTTAATCTCATTTGTTGACTCTCTGTTGACCAGCTATTTGAGGGTAAAACTGAGTATATTGCACTTGCCAGTCTAAGTACTCGAGGGGAAAACTGAGTACAGATAAAATTTATGTATAAGGACCGAGGTTATAACTGAGTACACCAAACGTCCCAGGGTTAGACTCGTGTCGCGGTGCATGCTGCAACCGTGCATAGCGGACGCGTGTTGCGGTACACGCCACCTTTGTATTTATAGAGCCCTTTTTCTCTCCCTCGACGCACGTTCTCACTGCAACCGCCTCTCCTATCTCATCATCTTCTCCACAACCGAAGAAAAAACCCCGAAGAAAACCGCCGGCGATGGAGAAGAATGAGATGTCCATTGTCGGCGCATCAGCCGTCGGTGCATCGGCCGCTGCCCCCGTCCAGGCCCCTGTCGCTGCTTCCAACGTAGCAGCCGGTGCATCAGCCGCCGGCGCATCGGCCGCCGCCACCGTCCAGGCCCCCGTCGCTTGGAACCCATACGAACCAGTGCCGTACGTCGTGCCACAGAACCCCTACGACACCAGCATCGTCGACGACGAGCCGGAGGTAACCCTTTGCTCCCTTGTTCTTATCCCATTCTCAATCCTTTTGTGTTAGATCTAGCGTTATTAGGGTTCGTCTGTTCCTAGTTCAATCCATTTGTGTTAGATCTTGTGTTATTAGGGTTCATCTGTTCCTAGTTCAATCCTTTTGTGTTAGATCTTGCGTTATTAGGGTTCGTCTGTTCCTAGTTCAATCCTTTTGTGTTAGATCTTGCGTTATTACTGTTTGTGATTTGCTTTTGTTTAAGATTTGTGCCGATGATGATGAATATTTGGGCACAAATTGATTCAGGGTTTGGTCAGTAAACAATTGGTGTGTACAAATTTGTTGTGCATGATCTTTGGTTTACTGACTCAAATCCTAGATATAAGTGTGTCCAATGTAACTGAGGCTACCTCTTTTTTTCGAGCCCATATTATCATGCATGATCTTTGTTCACTCTCTGTTCCATCATCGTTGCAATTGACTCCGTGTTTTTTGCACGATCTTTGGTGCTACGTGACAGGTGCAGAGCAGCGACGTCGACAGCGATGACGAGTCCTTCCACACCAAGACTCATCACGTCCTCAGGAGGCTGTAGTCCGCCCATTACGATGGCCCCTTTGCTCGAGGCATTTACAAGTGCCCCTTCTGCAACAGTAAGCTCCGCGCCACCGACTTCAACTGCCTGGTGAACCATGCTGAATCCATTGGCAGATGCGGTGCTAGAGTTGGAACGACCATGAACGTGCATGCGTTCATGGCCAAACACAAAGCACTTGGGATTCACCTGCGCAACCTCCAAGCGAGTCACAGGTGATGACGCGTGAAGCACACGTCCGTTGGGAACCCCAAGAGGAAGGTGTGATGCGTACATCAGCAAGTTTTCCCTCAGTAAGAAACCAAGATTATCGAACCAGTAGGAGATGAAGGCCACGTGAAGGTTGTTGGTGAAGGAGTGTAATGCGGCGCAACACCAGGGATTCCGGCGCCAACGTGGAACCTGCACAACACAATCAAAATACTTTGCCCCAACTTAACAGTGAGGTTGTCAATCAAAACAAAGGATTAAACGTATGGTGTGGAGAATGATGTTTGCTTGCAAAGAACAACAGAGAACAATGATTGCAGTAGGTTGTATTTTAGATGTAAAAGAATGGACCGGGGTCCACAGTTCACTAGTGGTGTCTCTCCAATAAGATAAATAACATGTTGAGTGAACAAATTACAGTTGGGCAATTGACAAATAGAGAGGGCATAACAATGCACATACATATCATGATGACTACTATGAGATTTACTTAGGGCATTACGACAAAGAACATAGACCACCATCCAAAGCATGCATCTATGCCTAAAAAGTCCACCTTCGGGTTAGCATCCGCACCCCTTCCAAGTATTAAGTTGCAAACAACGAGACAATTGCATTAAGTACCGTGCGTAATGTAAACAATACAAATATCCTTAGACAAAGCATTGATGTTTTATCCCTAGTGGCAACATCACATCCACAACCTTAGGGGTTGCTGTCACTCCCCGCATTCAATGGAGACATGAACCCACTATCGAGCATAAATACTCCCTCTTGGAGTTAGAGGTATCAACTTGGCCAGAGCCTCTACTAGCAACGGAGAGCATGCAAGATCATAAACAACACATATATGATAGATCGATAATCAACTTGACATAGTATTCCATATTCATCGGATCCCAACAAACACAACATGTAGCATTACAAATAGATGATCTTGATCATGATAGGCAGCTCACAAGATCTAAACATGATAGCACAAGAGGAGAAGACAACCATCTAGCTACCGCTATGGACCCATAGTCCAAGGATGAACTACTCACGCATCGGTCCGAGGCGTGCATGGTGATGTAGAGCCCTCCGATGATGATTCCCCTCTCCGGCAGGGTGCCGGAGGTGATCTTCAGAACCCCCGAGATGGGGTTGACGGCGGCGGCGTCTCAGTAACTTTTCTCGTATCGTGGCTCTCGATACTAGGGTTTTCGCGACGAAAGAATTATATAGGCGAAGGGGCAGAGTCGGGGAATGCTCGAGGGGCCCACCCCACATGGTGGTGCGACCAGGGGTGGGGCCGCGCCCCCTATGGTGTGGCCGCCTCGTGGCCCCTCTTCGTCTCCTCTTCGGTGTTCTGGAAGACTCTGTGGAAAATAAGACCGTGGGCTTTTGTTTCGTCCAATTCCGATAATATTTCCTGTGTAGGATTTCTGAAACCAAAAACAGCAGAAAACTGGAACTGATGCTTCGGCATCTTGTTAATAGGTTAGTACCGTAAAATGCATCAAAATGATATAAAGTGTATGTAAAACATGTGAGTATTGTCATAAAACTAGCATGGAACATAAGAAATTATAGATACGTTTGAGACGTATCAACAGGCGCTACCTGGAGGCGTTGAACGTGCCTAGTGCACTCTCTGTATGTGACTGATCTATCTTTAGAGCACCTTAAATTCATGCAAAATGTAGCTTATGTTGTATCTATCGGTACTACGGTTGGATCTGTCGTGAATATATCTATGCTATGTTGGCTGCTGTATGCAGCTTATCCTATATTTTCTCTGGATTTGTGCCCTAGATTTCCTACCTGATTGGGTAAAAACGAAGGCATAAAGAAATGAATGGCGTTAAAAAATAGAAGGAGAAGCTGCTCTAGATTTGCTACCAATTTGGGCTATCAAATATGAATGAGGTCGAGCGAGAGAGAGGAAAAAGGTACATTGAAAACTGCTAATCTGGGCGAAAGAGACACAAACCACTCATGCCCACGTCCTGGACCCACACGGCTCCACACGCTACGGCCCCACACGCTACGGCCACACAAACACGGTCTCGTCCTGTCCCACGCGGTCCCTTCCTACCAGACCCACACGACGCGGCCCCACAAACGACACGACCCCACTCGTCAGCACGGAACGGTCAACTTAACGGATTCCTTCCGTCCGAGCTCCTTCTGCGGGTTTCAGACAAGGACTTGGAGAAAACTGAGGAAAAACTAAGGAGCTGGGGAAAACTGAGTACAACTAAGGACCGGAGGGAAAGATAACTCTTTACTCCATTCCCCGAGAGTTCGATATAACCCTCGAGTCATCCTTGTGGGGAAAATAATTTGCTGACTGATACGTCTCAAACGTATCTATAATTTCTTATGTTCCATGCTAGTTTTATGACAATACCTACATGTTTTATTCATACTTTATATCATTTTGATGCATTTTCCGGTACTAACCTATTAACAAGATGCCGAAGCGCCAGTTCCTGTTTTCTGCTGTTTATGGTTTCAGAAATTCTACACAGCAAATATTCTCGGAGTTGGACCCCACGAAGACGGAAGTCAATATTTTGCCGAGACGGACCCGGAGAGCCAGAGAAGGGCCGGAGGG
>NW_025899822.1:0-188093 GCF_022539505.1 Lolium rigidum
GTAGGATGATCCGATTATGCGGTGAAAACCCTAAATCGTCGTAGATCTCATTAGCTTTATCTTGATCAAGCGGGACCACCATATATTCGGACACCTTGTACGAATCATGGGTGGATCGGCTCTTTGAGCCGATTCACGAGATAACTCGAGAGCCGATCGAGGCTCGTATTTAATGTTTACGTGTATGCCATGCAGGAAACTAAGCGAGGCATCATCCAACACCTTCCGACCAGGTATAGGTCGAGGTGGCACGCCCTTGCGATAGCATCGGACGTGTGACCAGGAGGCTTTGCGGGCCGTCGCTCTGAGGGACTGGGGCCAGCCGCAGCCCTAGTTGTTCCCGGCTCTACTGTGTTGCCCGTTGCTGCCCGCCAGTGGGTTTCTGACGTCAACAGCGCTTCGCCAACCAAGGCGAGGGCTCCTCCTCCGGGCAGTCTAGCCGCGCACCGTGGCTGCCCATGGCGGCGAGCAGCGAGGAGGATGGCCTCGTCCCCGCGCGGTCGCCTACCTTCTCCGCCAGGGACTACGTCCATGACAGCGACGAGGAGGAGGCAGTCATGGCGCAGACCTGTGCCATCAGCGAGGCGGAGGCGAGGGCGCGCTTCCGCCGGGAGGAGGCCGACGTCGTCCGCCAGGTCAGGCAGTACGAGGCGGCCCGCCAGGAGGCCCGTGTCCGCCAGGTCAAGCTCGAAATAGTCGAGCTTGACAAGGACGACGCATGAAGATCTTCCACGCCGCCGACCATCTCCGCCAGCACCGACACCGCCGCGCGCCATAGGTCATATAGGCCACATTTTGCTTAGCTAGGTTGCGCTTGCCGGTGAACCAGTATTTACGTTTTTAATTGCAAGAACTATGTAAGTATCGATGCTCAATCGGATCATCTATGTCATCTAGAACTATGATCATCGCCTCAATTTACCCGCACCAATTCGAATTCCTCTTTTCAGTTCCATTTTACGGTTTCTATCCTGCGCCACTGCGAATTTCGTCAGAACTCGCGTTTTCGGTGCACTGAACTCGGCGTTTTCATTTTGCGTTTGTTCGGGCTCTACTAGAGATGCTCTAAGGGTCGCAAAGGTGAAGCAAACTAATCTACAAAGGGGGCCTACCAAACCCTGCGCAAGTGCGATGAAATCCTTAGCCCTTCCGGATTCCAGTCGCAGTGAAGGAGTTCCCTAACTTCAGCCCACATGAACCTAGCCATGTGGCATGTGGCGTGTGAAGAAAATGTAATTTAAATCCTCAATCTCCCTGCACAGCGTGCATCGGCCATTTGAGGGTCCCATCCTCTTAGCTACCCGCTCGCACGACGGAAAGCTTCCCTCTAATGAGCTGTCACATGAAGATCTTAATTTTATGACGTGATTGATTCCCCACATGGATTTTTTTCCCTTTTTTGGATTTGGCTCGCATGTTGCATGAGTGAAAACCGCGCTTGGGCCTAATTTTTCATTTCGTTTGGTTAGAAACAAAATATTTTGGTGTACTTTTTGCTCATCGTTTGTTTGCCTGCACTAGTGGATGAACTTGTGTGTTGGTTATGTACAAGCCTAGGATGTGGTTAGATTGATCCAAGCACACACAACACACTTAAGTATTGCATTTTGAAAGCTAACAACATATTAGTAAGTAGGTATTTTTTTGCGAAAATTTCGTCCATCTATTAATAATCATCAATAGCAGTACAAACAAACCCAAAAATAATAAAATATACAAGTAGGTTTTCCGACCACCTAGCGACGACTACAAACACTAACGCGAGCCGAAGGCGTGCCGCCGTCCTCGCCCCTCTATCACTGAAGTCGAGCAAAGCTTGTCGTAGTAGAGCTTATTGTAGTAGACAAACGGGAAGTCCTCGTGCTATGAACCAAAAGGATCAGCGCACCAGAGTAGCAACCGTCGCCAAAGATGACAACCGTAGATCGGAAGAGACTGAACTGAAACCACACCAACAAACACGAAAATCGATGGGATCACGCGAGATCCACCGGGCACATGACTCCACGCGTCCCCTGCCGATGCTAGACGCACCATCGGAGCGAAGATAGGACGGGAGGACCTTATTCTAACGTCAAGATGGAGCCGCCGCCTCACCATCCCGAAAAAGACACTGAAAATGACCTAACAAAGAAACGGAAATCCTCCAGCCGGCGAGAGGCCGTGGTCTGCCACACCTCCAAGGCCCCAAGACCACTGGAGGCGGAGCGGACCCGCAGCGTCGCCGACGAGGGGACGGAAGCCTAGATGGGTTTTTCTGGCTGCCTCCCGATCGCCTTCTCCTAAGAGTCCCGTTTCTCGGTATATTAGTAAGTAGGTTATCACATGCATCTAACAGTTAGGGTTTACACGAACACCACTAATCAAAAGCTAACATAGTTTAAGGCATACAAATCCCTAAAACATTAGGATTGAACCGCTCATCAAAACCCAACAGACAAGTTCATACTATCATCAATTCACCATACTAAACTACTACTACATAAAGACAATTAAAAATACTGACAAACATCACATCGGCGTGGAAACGGCGGCCGCCGTATAGCTGTGATCATTGTAGGTATAGAGCCTGGCGGCAAAGTCGTTTGACTTGTAGATCGTCATCTTCGGGGCGAAGGCTTGAATCACCTTGAAGTTGTACTGGATATTGTACGTTTGGACGACCTCCTGTCAGTTCCACCCCAACACCATCCTGCACCCACTCGTCGCAGAAACCGCAAGCCGACTGACGAGGGTTAACCTCGGCAATATCCATGGATATGGACTTGGGGTTTCAGGGAAAGATGTGCGCTGGTGGTTTCATCGGCTTATCAGACAAACAAGGTAGTCCAACAATGTATTGATTGGAAGGCAAAGTCGTCGTAAAACTAGAACAAAGCTAGGGTTATAGCAGTTGATTATCCCTCCCGTTGGCTCCTCCTAGCCTTTATATAGGACGCTAGGTCTTAGAGTTCAGTTCGGGTTGGTTTACACATAAACATGCAAGGCTATGTTTATGTCGGTTTCAAGATGGTCCTTTCCTTATTCGATACGCTTAGTTCCTCGGCTTTGGATGCCTCCATTTTTCTAGCTTCATGGGCTTCTTCCCAAACATATACCAGGGATGCTGAGGTCACAGGCCCACTAAGGTATTCCCATGTCACCGAGACCCACACTGCAGGGCAGTGTGATCTTGCTCCACTCCCCGAGGCCCTGCTGAAACGTTGATGGGACGACCATTATGTCCAAGTCGTCGACGTGTAGTTGGATGTAGCGGGGGCGTGGAATTAGGGCCCTTGGAATGTGCCCGAGCATCGGCTGGTGGCCATGGGTTTGCAATGGCATCACCTATGTTTGTACCCTGCCAGACACCACCGGCTTCGGCACCTTCTGGTTCAAGCTGGTCCTGGTACCCAGCTGTAGGAAACCAGTCCATGCGCGCCGTGCATAGTCCATCTTCACAAGCTTGTTAGTACAAACGTAAGAACAATGTAGTCCTTTCTAATGGTACTTGTCAGCGCATGTCCACATGGAAACAACATAATCTATCATACCTCCCGGATCGATTTTTAGGCTGTTTCAAAAGTCATACCCCATGTGAGCTACCAAATACTCGATGTTTAGAGCATCTCCACTCGCTATTTCAAAAGGCCCCTTAAAGCCGTAAGGGGACGCCGGCGCTTAAAACCATGCCCAACCACATCCCCCAATTTGTTTTTTGCACTGGCGCAGGTCAAGGAGTTATCCAGCATCCCCATGCCGAACCCTACCCATGGGAGTGCTAGCGGGGCGCCGGATGGATGGAAAATTCACGCGGACCAGCCTTGGCAGTGAGATGTTGCCCGTCTTGTCTCCCGAGGCGGTAATCCGGTCTAGCGTGTAGCCATCCGTGCCTCCCTGGAACCCAGCCGCCTGTTGACTACGGCCGGTCCTGGTGGGAGAAGGAGGAGGCCTACCGTGAGTGTCGTGGCGAGGACGGCCAAGGCTGCAGCTGCTGCGTCCACCGGTTCCTGCAGCGTGCATAACCAAAGTTGTTTCGGATACAACCACAGCCTCTGCATAGGTTCTAGCATGCGATGGTGGAAACGACGACAACTCCGCTGACTACAACGACTACAAAGAAACATGTACTATAGGGGAATAGGGCTAGGCAGGAGTATAACTAGTTTTTCATTTGTATTGGGACGATAACTCGGAGCCGACCGGACCGATTTTCACGCTTGCATGTTGCATCTAAACCCTCACATATGAGCTAAAAATCAGTAATGCCGGAGCCCATTTAAAGAGGACAAGTGAAGATGCGAGCATCTCCAGCTGCGTCCCCCAAAGGGATTTGGGCGCGCCGGACAAAAAAACCGTTCCAGCCGCGTCCCCCAAAGCCCATTTTTGTCCGGCGCGCCCCCATACGGTGTCCGGCGCCCCGAGCCCGTCCCCGTCCCACAGGGGACGCACCGGGCACGCCGGACACAACGAAAGCGAGGCGGGGAGTGGCGGGGCCGACCCGTCGGCCGGCACGGAAGGCTAAAACCCCGTCGCCTACCTTTGGTCAAGCGACGTTAATGGCGTCCCTGTTTTCCCGGGCGACGCGAGGGACGCGTCTCGTCGTGCATGGCCGCGTGGCCGTCCGCGCCGGAGTTATTGCGTGCAACCACCCGCTGCCGCCGCTGTTTTAAGACGCCCTGCAGTTCTCGCCGCTCACAATCCTTATCGTCGCCGCCGCCTCCCCCCTCCCAGATCTTCTCCTCGCCGCTCCAAAAATGTCGAGCTCGTCCTCCCGCAAGATCGCCGCGGCGAACGGCTTCGGCAGCGGCAGCTCACCGTGCCGGAGGCGTGGGCGCTGTACCACGCCCGGTATCCAGTCCCGCCGGACATGCGGCTGCCAAGCAGCGGCGGCTGGAAGATGGCCGTGAACGGCATTGGCATCCCGCCGCCGCCGAAGCCGGACACGGATCAATGGAGGGACCCCATCAAGGCCCGGCGGGCTCAACTCACCGCCGAGGAGCAGTTGGATCCAACGTGGGCGGTCAACAACAACGACGCCTGGTGGACGACGTATTTCAAGGCGAAGTACGACGTCGAGATGCACAGCACCGACAACCTCGTCGACGGCCCCAATAGCTGGAACAAGGACGGCCGCGCCCTGTTCTGGGGCGTTCCGGGGCGCACCCTCGACAACGTCATCCGCGGCATCCGCAACGGCGCTCCAAGGTTTGAGATGCCGTCGTCGCCGCCGCCGTCTCCTCAATGGCAGCCGAGGAGGACGACGTACTCGTCCTCCTCGCACTCTTCTTCCTCAGGACCGGCGCGATCGACGCCGTCCTCGTCGTACCGGTCGGCGCCCTACACCATCCCCAAACGGGAGGTCAAGGAGGAGCCGGCGACGCCCGTCAACACGAGGCGTGGCGGCAGCGGCAACCGGCGGCAGCAAGGGAGGCGCGGCGGCGCCCTCCTCTTCCTGAAGCCGGAGGTGAAGGAGGAGTCGGAGGAAGCGTCGCAGGCGGCGCTGCTCGGCGGAGTACGAGCGGCGGCAGCAGCTCATCGCCGCCAGCCGACGACCCCGAGGACCGCCTGTGGCTGCGGGCGGCGTTCTTGGCGTCCATGAACGACAAGGACGCTCGGAGGGCGACCTGGACGCGGCGAGCGCCATGTCCATCCGCGACTCCGGCAAGCCGCTGGTGGATCTCACCGACGACGGCGAGGCAGGACCAAGCGGCTTGGTGAAGGACGAGCCCATCGACGAGCCCGTCGAGGAGCGCGTCAAGCAGGAGGTCGTCACCGACGACATGTACAACTTCCAGCAGTACTACGACGCCTCCGGCCGCCGCAATTGGTTATAGATTAGGTTTAGTTTAAATTTAGTCAAATTTCGTTCGAATCTATGTAAGTTTGGACGAATCTAATCGAATCTCGTTAAGTTTAAAATTTTCGAAATTTTATTTGGGGGACGCGACTGGGGAGCGACGTCCCCCAAACGCGGCACGAACAAAACATGTGCTCCAAACGCTCAATCCGGCGCGGTTTTGGGGACGCGGCTGGAGATGCTCTGAATACCAGAAATGTGTTTACAAGAAACCAATCACGGCCCTTAGAGTAGCATGGATGATGCGCACCGGGCTGGCAGCGGGCAAAGCGGCGCCCTTTCTGCCCAAAAGCCGATGCAGGCTAGCTGGAAATGCGCACTGCTCACTCCTCATCGAGCATTTCCAGCCGCGAGACATATTCGTCCCCCTCTATCGTGCACTACTCGCCTCGAGGTTTCTTCTTCATCTTCTTTGAACGGACGAACGGCTGGGAAAGGCCGGCACCGCGACAACCACTCACGGACGCCGTGGCGCCATCGATTACCCAATCATTGCGATCCGCAAGACGCGTTCCGTTCTGTCAGTGTCGGGTATAGTATGCGAGCACAGCTGACACCGTTGCCGCGTTCAACAGGACCAACCAAGAATGAGCATCACAAATTCATAATCTTTTGTACAGCAATTTCATTTGTATTTCTCCATTGTTACAATGTTATTAACAACTAAAAAATGAAGCAAAGAATGTCGTGTGTATGCACAGTTGATCAAATTACTCTGTGTATGTGTCCCATTGGGGCTAGTAAAGAATCGTGGCAGCCTACAACTACAAGCCAATCAACAAATTTTTTACAAGGAAGGAATTTCTAATCTCTTTTTTGGATTTTGAGTTGTTCCTACGGATCATCAGTGTATCGGAACCGAATTCACGCCGCCGCCACGGCACGCGGCGAGACGGTGGTGGAGGTGAGGCATTCCCTGTCCTGCACCACGTTGGCGGCAGCGAAGCGCCGGCACGCCCTGCCGAGCGACGCCGCCTTCCGCCGCGCGCGCTCGGAGCCGGACCCCATGAGCTCCCAGATCGCCCACTCCACCCCGGACACCGCCAGCACCTGCGTCACCGCGGCGGCCCCCGCGCGCCGGCACAGCAGCACCAGCGCCGCCGCCGCGCACTCCCGCGACCACTCGGTCCCGCGCCGCATCTCGGCGACGAGCCTGGCAACAGCGCCGTCGATCCTGACGATCGCGTCGGCGCCTCCCCTCTTCGCGAGCGACGCCAGCACGGCCGTTGCGGCCTCCTCCTCGCCGACCGCCGACAGCGCCGCCTCGGCGGCGCCCGCGCCCACGAGCCTCCCCACGTTCTCCCGCTCGGCGGACAGGCATAGCAGCGCGGCGAGCGCGTCCTTCCTCGTGCTGGACGGGCCGGTGCGCACGAGCCCCACCACCTCCTCCACCACCCGCGGGTTCCGGCCGAGCCGGCGCCGGTACGTGTGCACCGCCGACAGGCTGAGCACGGTGGCGGCCGCGTTCTCCTTGGCGCGCCAGGTGGCGCCGGACCCCATCACCTGGCAGAGCGCGGCCACGGCGCCGTCCGCGTGCATGATGCGCTTCTTGTTGGCCTCCAGGATGGACAGGTTCAGCACGGCCGTGACCGCGTTGAGCTGCAGCGCGGCGTCGTTGGAGGTGAGCAGCGGCACGAGGAGCGGGACGGCGCCGGCCTCCCCGATGAAGGCGCGGCTGCCGGAGCCGCCGGACTTGGCCAGCTGCCGCAGCTCGTGCACCACGCGGTTGTCCGACCCCGGGGAGAAGGAGGCGGACAGCTTCTTCACCAGGAACGACGCCGTCATGCGCGCCGCCTCCACCGCCGCCTTGTTGGCGGCCACCGGTGGCGCCGGCTCGGGTTTGCAGGCCTTGCCGGGCTCGCCGTTGACTTCCATGGGGACGCCGTTCTCGCGGCACCACCGCGAGATCAGGTTTTTGAGGGCCTTGTTGGGGACGAGCTCAAGGTTGGTGAGGACTTGGCCGGTTTTGGGGCAGGTGGACTTGCCGGCCCCGAACCACCGCGTGATGGACTCGCGGTCGTACGTCTGCCCGCTGGAGGATACGACGGGGTCCCGCATCAGGTCGAGCGAGATGGGGCAGCGGAAGTCCTGCGGGGGCGCCGGAGGCTCGGCGGCGTCGTCGGAGTCAAGATCCACATCTACCTTGGAGTCCAGCGGCCGCGGCGTGGCGGCGCTGAAGAGGACGCACTTGGCGTAGCGGAGGAGGCCCACGAGGGCGATCATGGCCGACGTCCAGCGCTCGGCGACGCGCTCCCCGATCTCCCGCTCCAGGGTCTCGATCTCCTCGCTGCATCCGGCGGGGTCGTTGATGGCCACCTCCTCCAGTATAGCCTCGAGCCGGTCCCTTCCGGGCACGATCTCCCGCTCCACCTCCAGGATGAGCGCTAGCACGCCGGCCTTGAGCTCCCGCTCGGCGGCGGCCTCGGGCGCGCGGCGGCGGCACTGGCGGGACGCGAGCGCGAGGAGGTCGGCGACGTCGTCGGCGAGTCCCAGGTCGGCGACGGGGAGGATGTCGAGGAGCGTGGCGAGGTCGTGCTGCAGCTCGCGCACGCGGGCGGCCACCTCGTCGGACTGCAGCAGCAGGCGCATGCGGCTGCGGGCCGTGCAGTCGTCCACCACGGCCTTGAACCGCTGCAGGACGAGGAGCACCTCGCGGAGGCACAGCGACGCCGACCGCGGCAGCGCGGCGCCGGCGGGGACGGCGCCCAGGAGAAGGAGGTCGTCGAAGACGGCGAGGAGGAGGCGCGCGCGGCGGGACACGGACGCGAAGACCGCGCGGAGGAACGGCGCCGGCGGGTCGGCGGCGGCCAGGTCCCGCGCCAGGCGGCGCAGGGAGCGGAGGATGTCCTCGTCGGAGGCGGACGAGGAGTAGGAGGATGATGGAGAAGAAGTCGAAGGAGACGGCGTCGCGGTTCTTGCGTTGGCCATTGCGTTGCGGCAGGCGGAAGGCAGCGGATGCGTGGAGGGTTTGTAGTTGTCGAATTGAACTTGGATATGATTATGGGGATGGATATTGAGGTGAGATGGAGAAGAGGAGTGGGTTTATATACGAGTGAGTTTGACGTGTTGGCGCGTTGAGCTGGGATTGGGGTGGAGAAGAGAACCTGGACGGAATCGTCCTGACTTTCCTGGACCTTGATGCCACGCTTACCCGAATAAGCTTTGTTTATTCTCTTCTTCTTCTCTGGCTTTCTCGTATTATTTTGGCTTATTATTTTTTAGGTGAGAATGTTTGAAGAAGGATGTGGTGAACTATCGACGTTGGATCAGGGGACATGGACGGGCGAGATGGATTGGTAGGGTGGGCATGAATTCGATGACTCGGCTCGGGTTCTTTTTTTTTTTTTTTTTTTGACCTGACTCGGCTCGGGTTCTGACAGACAGGTGAGTTGAAGCGGCCGGTTGGTTTGATCTGATCGCGTCCTTCCGTGATCTCTGCACCTGCAGGCCCGGTTATGGGTTGGAAATTTTCCATGCAACTATGCAAGTAGTTGCAGGCTACACAGTGACACGGTCAGTGTGTCTCATCCCTTTGATTGCATCTGTATCACGACTATTTTCATCCTACTAGAATTTAGAACAGGATAAATAACAAGCGTTGGAGCTGACGGCTATGTTAGATGACTCGGTGAATTCACTATATCACGTTCTTCATTGCTTACTTTCGTTTTTTAAATACTCCGTAACAAAATTCATAAAACCACTATTTTTAGGTCAAAAGTTTCACAAAACCACAACTTATAGGGTCAACTGTTTCAGAGAACCAACCTCAAAATTTATTAAGTTCGACATTAACTTTTGTATTGTACTTCCCCACAAGTCAGGTGCTATGCGACAAAGGAAGCGGTTCTCTCAGGGCCAGCTCTATCTTTCGTGTGGCCCTTGGGCGAGGTGACGAAAGAGGCCCCTATGACTAATATGTACATACACCATATGTATGTAGTCTTGCTTGCAAAATATTAAAAATTAACATCCAAGGGTACATTCATAGTCTGATATGTTTATAAATAATTGTTAATCACTAAGCAATGTCATATAATGATAGGAAGACGAAAAGAATAGCAAAATATAACAAGTAGTATTCCGTGCCAGTTTTATTACCTCAAATAAAACAAAATTCCAATGAGTCCATTGACAATAATACTTTAATTCTTCACAAAGAAACTTCACCAGGCATTTGTAGATGCAAAATCATGGTTTGCACTTAACCTTTGATCATCATCTTGTTCGGGATCCGATTCTTGCTTTGATTATCGCTATGGTCATCAACACTAGTTGTTGCTAAAAAAAATAGATGTTTAAAGCACCTCTTTGTGATTCAATAAGTTGATTCGCTCATTTTTTCATTCCTTCTCGTAGCACCGGATTTATGATTTCATTTCAACATTGTACACCTCATATTATGAAGAAATCAAATACACCTATCACAATGTTTACACAGATGACCGGAAGTCAGGAACATAGAATTTCCTACTGGTAAACTAAAAAGGTGGAGCGAAATTACTAAGCATCAGGAAATATCGATCAAAACGAAGGCGATCAGGGCCTGGCGGTGAGTGATGGGTGCTGGAGTGCCGATCTGGACAGGAACCTAGGAGTACTGGCCTCCTGGGCGAGGCAGAGGCCTAGAGGCGATCGACAGATCGAGTCGGTGATGGAACAGGCGAACAGGGGGAGACGGAGTCAAGTCGATCGCCCTCCCGCTTCTTTCCATCTGACTGTCCTGCTCCCGCTGTGGGCCTTTGTGGCTGTTTTCCAGATCTTTTCCAGCAGGAATGTATAGAAGAGATTTCAAGAGAGATGTGTTGATGGGCCCCTCAGAGGCGGTGGCCCATGGGCGTTGCCCATGTTCGCCTAGGGCTAGAGCCGGCCCTGGGTTCTCTCTTCTTCTATGTTCTATTCCACACCAGAACATATTTAAACCAAACAAACTTTTGTTTTTTTTTATAACTTTTGACAAAAAAAAAGTTGAAAAATTCAAACTATGTGCCTAGGTAGTCAGAAATGTCTCCACCTGCCATGTGCCACCTAACTTGTCGACGTATTGTTAAGCAGATGCTACATGAGTAGCTTAGATGAGGTGGAGAGGAGAGCGATGTCAATATTGGATGTCATAAACGAGATTGACGCGGACACGATGTACCCAGTAGCGGACCCAAGAATTTTTGAAAGCACGAGCAAACAATACATTTTTAGGCTTAAATTGCTAGTGTGCCGGACAGCCAGAAGCCCGGGCAGTAGCGGTGCTGGATCCGCCACTGCATGTACCTAGGTTCGACACCTCACGGTGGAGGTAAAAGACCTATTCCGGTTCTAAATAAAAGACCTATTCGATCCGTGATTATATTGATGGATGTGTTTACATGTTGTTAGAGGCATAAATGGTGGCTATGGTTGATGAATGTGTTTCGGGGTTGTTTCCTCTAACCAAGCATTATATACACGATTTGGCCTAGGGTTTACATCGTATGGGCAAGCCGTCCAAAACCTAATTCGACTATCCATCGTCGGATCCTTGCCTTGTTCTTCGCGTTGACCTTCCATGTGTCAATTGGGCTATCAGGTCGACCTAAGTCATTGCGAGGCGAGTCTGAGAGGTAACTAGATTGGCCCGCCATGGTCTTGTGTAGCGACTTGCTTTGTTGGGCCTACTTGGTTGAATATTCCCTCGTCATAACATTGTCAAAATTACAAAATCACGTGACCAGTTAATCTAAAATAACTCACCATGAAAACTGGGGTTTTTTAATAAAATCATTTCGATCGTGATTATGTGAAACCTTTGGCTAGTAGTTGTGGTATTGGTATTGTCATATTTGCTCGTTTCTAAACATCGTGGAAGGCAAATCGTGCCGCGAGAGTAGGCTTAGGTGTGTGTGTGGGGGGGGGAGTTCGCCGGCATAGTTGTTCGCAACTTTGTGTCTGGTTTCTTGTGTATCATTTTTCTACCTTCTATAAAGATATGGTGCGCTTTTTGCGCACTCTCGAAAAAAATAAACCTCGTGGAAGTAGATATAAACTCATTCTTACCACGGGAGACTTTTTTTACTTTTTTTTGTTAACTAATGTAGGATATTTTAAATGCGGAGTGGTGTTTTGGAACATGGGAGCATATGCTTTCTATATTTTGAAATGCATCTTACACATATTTTAAATTTCAAAAAAATTGAAACAAAAAATTTGCACGTACATCTTCACGTGCTACGCGCTCACAAAGTCGTTTCATAAAAGATAAATTTAGCATGTGATGTGTGTAAAAAGACAAAATTCAGTGCTGAAAACAATGCTTTTCACATGATAAGTTTTCTCTTTTTTACATAGGCCACAAAAAATATTATTTTTTCGTGAAACTTGACGCACACACATATATTATGGAGATGTACATTTAGAATTTTTTGGCAAAAAATTTCCACACTTCGAAATATGTTTTGTTGGTAGAGGGAGCATACGCACCCGGGAGCCGAATTGAATTTCAATATTTTTAGAGTTGACAAAATGAGTGAAACCCTACACGCTAAGGCTAGCCATAGTGCTAGTATCATAAGGAGTATTATGCATGCCACCTTAGCAAAAATCTGATTTGATGCTATAATTAATGAGGAGAGATATGCTAGTGGTATCATAATATGATAATGTATCATAGCACGTGAAACTAGAAAATTTAATGTCAAATACATCGTATACACACAATTGCATTGAGATTCTACAAATAATTAAATATCATGAGATTATGATACTACTAGATAATACTAACCACTATATGAGTAGTATCATAGACTTATATCATATGGATGATACCACTGTATGATATTTTGCACTATGATCAGCCTAAAACGCATGTACTGCAATAGTGAACAGATGAAGTAATTATATGGTACTCCTAGTTGCGACTAGCGTGTGGAAAGAAAAAGGTCGCCACTAAAAAAAAAGCACTCCATAATCATACAAAGTTAATAAAGCGGTTTTCTCCAAGGTTCATGCACATTTTAGACTACACTAGCGACGGGGCATGATAAAAGGACGCTAACCACAGACCATATATCTTCCCCATAGCCAGGTGCTAATTCCTTTTGCAAGGTGTTGGCATGGGTGCCTTTTTCTCTGTTACGTGCGCAACGCAGCTCCATCTAGCGCCAAATTAGCCACCCTCTTTTAGCGAGTCACAGTTTGCTCACGAAGTTCACGTTCAACCGAATAGAAGCATCTAGATGAACGCACGCTCTGAGCCTGTCAGCCTGAGCGTCGCATCTTGTAAATTTGGGTATGAAGGAATAATCGGACGACAAACGAGAACGGTGTGGGCACGAAAACATAGACCGAAGCGGAAATGCGGAGCCGTCGTTGTTGCCCGTCGAAAGTGGCATGCCGATTGCAACGGAAAAAAGAGGCAACGTCCAACGTACGGGCACATTCACGTCGGATTGCCGGCCGGCCGGAATTAACAGCCGCCAGATCGAGCCGGATTCCGCACAGTGCTGCAGCTAGCCACGGCGACCCCCCGCTGGCATACGGCACGGCAGACAGCGAGCGCTCAGAGCATCTCCAGTCGCGTCCCCCAAACCGTCCCCCAAACCGATTTGGGGCGCGCCGGACAAAAAAAGCGTTCCAGCCGCGTCCTCCAAAGCCCATTTTTGTCCGGCGCGGCCCGATACGTTGTCCGGCGCCCCGAGCCCGTCCCCGTCCCACAGGGGACGCTCCGGGGACGCCGGACACAACGAAAAGCGAGGCCAACCGACGCGGGGCCGACCCGTCAGCGGCACAGGGAAAATTCGTCTCACACTCCCGCCAAATCCCGTCGCTCCCGCCAAATCGCGCATATACCGCCGCGCACAGGCCTCCCAAAACATATCCCGCCGCCGATTCATTTCTCCTATCCCGCCGATTTCTTTCTCCCTCCCGCCGTCCACCCGCCGTCGCTACCCTCTCCCCATTCCATGGCGCCGCCGACAGCCCCCAAAAAGATGGCGAAGAAAGCGGCCAAGAAGCCGCCGGGCAATGCGACGATAGGGGCGAAAGCGCCGTTCGCGAAGCCGCGGAAGGCGCCGGCTGCGAAGAAGAAGCCCGAAGGAATGACCGAAGATCAATGGCAGCAAGATTGCTCGCGCCGGAAGCTATCGACGGCGGAGCCGGAAAGGACGGAGGGCGGTGGAGCCGGAGAAGAAGGCTCGGGCGGCGCGCCGCCACTCAGCACGTAATGGCCCGGTGTATCGCCGCCACCAACGCGAGCCCATGGAGTACGTCCATGCCGGTGTACGTTCCCGGAGTGATCTCTCCGTCGCAAGCCGCCTTCTACAACGACGGCCCCTCCGCCACTCCCGGGTGCGTGACGCCTAACTTGTCGCCGCACTACCGGGATGCGCTGCCGCACGGCGGCTTCAACCCCAACAACCTCTACTCCCCGGCGTACGAGCAGCGCGAGCCGGACCCGGTCCGGACGGCGACCCTTTCACCGGCCGCAGGGGTCCGCTCGAATACGACGGCGCCGGTGCCGAGGAGGACGACGGGGTTGAGGAGGAGGACGACGAGGAAGAGGAGGGGGTGGAGGACGACGAGGAGGACGACGATGAGGACGAAGAGGGCGGCGTCGAAGAGGACGACGAGGGTGCCGGTGACGATGATCTCGTGGAGGTAGACGCGGACGGCGTGAGGACGAAGAAGAAGAAGAAGAAGAAGAAGAAGAAGAAGAAGAAGGCGTCGGGCACACGAGGCCCGAAGTGGACGCCTCTGGAAGATCTTTGTCTGTGCGATTCGTGGGCGACGGTGAGCCATGACTCCATCATCGGCGCCAACCAAAAAGGCGGGAAGTATTGGGCGAGGATCTGATACGTCCAAATTGCATCACTATTTTATATCATAATTTGCTGTTATTCATCGATATATTTCATATTGGGACACAATACTTATGTTATTTCATCTATTTTGCATGTTTCATCATTATTGGAGGATCGAACGCCGGAGCCAGGATTCTGCTGGAAAAAGCACCGTCAGAACGCAATATTTCGGAAGATCAACTGTGGAAGGAAATTATACCAAAAATCCTATTTTTCAAGATGACGAAGGAAGCCAGAAGGAGGAGCCAGGAGGAGCCAGGGTGGGCCCACACCCTAGGGCGGCGCGGCCCAAGCCCTGGCCGCGCCGCCAGTGGTGTGAGGGGCCCACGACCCTTTCGCCTCCTTTTCTTCGCCAAACCCTTCGTCCCGAAGACCTAAGCCACAGAGGGTACCTCACGAAGAGTTACAGCCGCCTCGCGGGGCGGAGAACACCCGTAGAGAAAAGAGCTCTCCAGCGGGCGTGAATCCGCCGGGGAAATTCCCTCCCGGAGGGGGAAATCGACGCCATCGTCACCGCCATCGAGCTGGACATCATCTTCATCACCATCATCATCATCTCCACCATCATCACCGCCATCTCCTCCGCAGCACCTCGTCACCGCCGTAGCAATTTGGGTTTGATCTTGATTGTTTGATAGGGGAAACTCTCCCGTATCTATTCATACTTGTTGTTGATGCTATTGAGTGAAACCATTGAACCAAGTTTATGTTCAGATTGTTATTCATCATCATATCACCTCTGATCATGTTCCATATGATGTCTCGTGAGTAGTTCGTTTAGTTCTTGAGGACATGGGTGAAGTCTAATTGTTAGTAGTGAACTATGGTTGAGTAATATTCAATGTTATGATATTTAAGTTGTGGTGTTATTCTTCTAGTGGTGTCGTGTGAACGTCGACTACACGACACTTCACCATTTATGGGCCTAGGGGAATGCATCTTGTACTCGTTTGCCAATTGCGGGGTTGCCGGAGTGACGAAACCTAAACCCCGTTGGTATATCGATGCAGGAGGGATCGCAGGATCTCGCAGTTTAAGGCCGTGGTTAGATTTATCTTAATTACTTTCTTGTAGTTGCGGATGCTTGCAAGGGGTATAATCACAAGTATGTATTAGTCCTAGGAAGGGCGGTACATTAGCACAGGTTCACCCACACAACACTTATCAAAACAATGAAGATTAATCAGTCGTATGTAGCGAAAGCACTAGACTAAAATCCCGTGTGTCCTCAAGAACGTTTGGTCATTATAAGTAAACAAACCGGCTTGTCCTTTGTGCTAAAAAGGATTGGGCCACTTGCTGCAATTATTTCTCTCGCATTTTACTTACTCGTACTTATTTCATCTCGTTACATCAAAACCCCCGAATACTTGTCTCGTGAGCATTTACAAGTGAAACCTTCATCGAAACCGCTTGTCAACACCTTCTCGCTCCTCGTTGGGATCGACATTCTTACTTATCGAAGATACTACGATACACCCCTTATACTTGTGGGTCATCAAGACTATTTTCTCGGCGCCGTTGCTCGGGAGTGAAGCGCTATTGGTATTGCTATGGATGAAGTGAGGAAGAAATTATTCTCTTTATCGCTGTCCGGTAAGGCGGCGCATTGGTATAAATTACTGGATAATGGGGATTCTCTTGAATGGAATGATATTGTGCCCCGGTTTTATTCTAAGTTCTATCCTCCAAGTGAAATTCATAAGGATCGGAATCGCATATATAATTTTTGGCCTCATGATGGAGAGAGTATTGCCCAAGCTTGGGGGAGATTGAAGTCTTTAATGCTCAAATGCCCCATTCATGAGCTTCCTGGTAATGTTATTATTGATAATTTCTATGCAAGACTTTCTTTTCAAGACAAGACTTTGCTGGATACTTCTTGTTCTGGATCATTTACACGCAACAAAGAAGAGTTTAAAAGGGACCTTCTTGATCGAATCCAAGAAAATATCGAAGGTTGGGAGAACGACAAGGATAGAGAATCGGTATAATTTATGATTATAAATGCATTGAAGCTTTTATGGATACTCGATTTATTTCGTAATATGAGTGCTACATATGGTCTTGATTCCCAAGTTGTTGTAAATCTTTATAAAGCTTTTGCCTCTCATTATGAATTGCCTAAGAAGAATTTTGATAAGTATCATGAACCATACAAAGATAAAATTGATTCATCTATTAATAAGTGTGTTGTAATTGAAACTGCTGATCGTGTCATTCCTGAAGCTTATATTGAAAAAACTCCTTTCCCTGCTAAAATGAAAGAGTACTCTGTTATAAATAGTGCGGTTCATAAAAGTGAAAAGAAACCTAGAGAACCAGAAGAACAAATAAAAATTGAACCTGCTGTTGCAATAGTTAAAGATCTTGTGACTGAAAATGTGGAGGATGGTCATATTATTTTCTGTGAAGATGCTTCTAATATTGTTTCACATCCAAATAAACCCAAGCAAGCTAGTGTTCCTATGCTATCTGTTAAAATTGGTGATCATTGCTATTATGGATTATGTGATATTGGTGCAAGTGTTAGTGCTATTCCGTATGAGATTTACACGGAGATTATGCACGAAATTGATTCTTGTGAACTTGAAGATATTGATGTGGTTATTCAGCTGGCTAATAGAGAAACTATTTCTCCAATTGGTATTGTTCGAGATGTGGAAGTTCTATGTGGTAAGATTAAATATCCTGCTGACTTTTTGGTACTTGGTTCTGCTCGCTAGTGATTATTGTCCTATCATTTTTGGTAGACCTTTTCTAAATACTTGTGGAGCTATTATAGATTGCAAGAAAGAGAAAATTTTGACTAAATTTGTTGGTGAATCTTATGAGTTTAACTTCTCTAAATTTACTAAAACTCCTTATAAAGCTGATTTGCCTAGTAATGATTTTAAAATGGAGCAACAGTGCATCTATTGTTCTTGTTCCTAACAATCCTTTGCAGCAACATTTGGAGGATAGCGAGAGTGAAATTTTTAGGAAAGAAAGAGATGAACTTGAGGAAATCTTTCTTCGCCAACCTATTCTCAAGCACGATTTACAGGTGGAAGATTTGGGTACAACACCGCCACCTAAGGAAGATCCTGTTTTTGATTTAAAGCCTTTACCTGATAATCTTAAATATGCTCATATTGATGATAAGAAAATATATCATGTTATTATTAGTTCTAAGCTTACAGAGTTTGAAGAAGAAAGATTATTGCAAATAGGAGCTATTGGCTACACTCTTGATGATTTGAAGGGGATTTCTCCATCTATTTGCCAACATGCTATTAATATGGAAGATGATGCAAAGCCTGTTGTTGAACCTCAGCGTCGTCTAATTCCGAAGATGAAGGAAGTGGTAAGGAATGAGGTATTACGACTTCTTGAAGCTGGTATTATATATCCTATTGCCGATAGTAGATGGGTTAGTCCCGTACATTGCGTTCCCAAGAAAGGAGGTATGACTCGTTGTGCCTAATGATAATGATGAGCTCATTCCTCAAAGAGTGGTTGTAGGGTATAGAATGTGCATTGATTTTCGAAAAGTTAATAAAGTTACTAAGAAAGATCATTACCCTTTACCATTTATTGATCAAATGCTAGAAAGATTGTCTAAAAATACTCATTTTTGCTTTCTTGATGGTTATTCTGGATTTTCACAAATTGTCGTTAAAGCTAAAGATCAAGAGAACACCACCTTTACTTGTCCCTATGGAACTTATGCTTATAGACGTATGCCTTTTGGTTTATGTAATGCTCCCGCTACTTTTCAAAGATGCATGTCTGCTATTTTTCATGGTTTTTGTGAAAGTATTGTAGAGGTATTCATGGATGATTTTTCCGTTTATGGGAATTCTTTTGATAGTTGCTTGCGAAACCTTGATAAAGTTTTGCTGAGATGTGAAGAAACTAACCTTGTTCTTAATTGGGAGAAATGCCACTTTATGGTTAATGAAGGAATTGTATTGGGACATAAAATTTCGAGAGAGGTATTGAAGTTGATAGAGCTAAAGTTGAAGCAATTGAGAAGATGCCCTATCCGAGGGACGTTAAAGGTATTCGTAGTGTTCTTGGTCATGCTTGGGTTTTATAGGAGGTTTATTAAAGATTTCTCCAAGATTTCAAAACCTCTTACTAATCTTCTTCAAAAAGATGTACCATTTGTTTTTGATGATGATTGTAAGGAAGCTTTTGAAACTCTTAAGAAAGCCTTAACAACCGCTTCCTATAGTTGAACCTCCCGATTGGAATTTACCATTTGAAATTATGTGTGATGCTAGTGATTTTGTCTGTAGGCGCTGTTCTTGGACAACGAGTAGATAAAAAACTGAATGTTATTCATTATGCTAGTAAAACTCTTGATGCTGCTCAAAGAAATTATGCTACAACCGAAAAGGAATTATTAGCCGTAGTTTTTGCTTGTGATAAATTTAGATCTTATATTGTTGATTCAAAAGTTACCATTCATACTGATCATGCCGCAATTAGATACCTTATGACAAAGAAAGATGCTAAGCCGAGGCTTATTAGATGGGTACTTCTTTTGCAAGAATTTGATTTACATATTGTAGATAGGAAAGGTGCCGATAATCCCGTTGTCGATAATTTGTCTAGATTGGAAAATATTGCTTATGATCCTCGTTCCGTTAATGATAGTTTTCCAAATGAACAATTGGCTGTGATAAAGGTGAGATCGCGAGACAGTCCTTGGTATGCTGATTATGCTAACTTTATTGTTTCCAAGTACTTGCCTCCAACCTTTTCAGCTCAAAGAAAGGAGGAAATTCTTTTATGATTTGAGGCATTATTTCTGGGATGACCCACACTTATATAAAGAAGGAGTGGATGGTATTATGCGAAGATGTGTTCCCGAATATGAACAACAAGAGATATTGAGTAAATGTCATGGCAGTGCTTATGGAGGACATCACGCTGGAGATAGAACCGCGCAAAAAGTTCTACAATCAGGTTTTTATTGGCCAACTCTCTTCAAGGATGCGAGAAAGTTTATTTTATCTTGTGATGAATGCCAAAGGGTTGGTAATATCTCCAGACGCAATGAAATGCCTATGAATTATACTCTTGTTATTGAACCGTTTGATTGTTGGGGATTTGACTTCATGGGACCTTTTCCCTCTTCGAAAGGTAACACTCATATACTTGTTGCCGTTGATTATGTTACTAAATGGGTGGAAGCCATACCTACAAAAAGTGCCGATGGTGAGACCTCTTTAAAAATGCTTTTAGATATTATTTTCCCTAGATTTGGAGTGCCTAGATATATCATGACCGATGGAGGTTCTCATTTTATTCATGGAGGTTTTAGAAAAACTCTTGCTAAGTATGGAATTAATCATAGAATTGCTTCCGCTTATCATCCTCAAACTAGTGGTCGTGTAGAATTATCAAATAGAGAAATTAAATCTATTTTGGGAAAAACTCGTTAATAAATCTAGAAAGAATTGGGCTAGTAAATTGAAGGATGCACTATGGGCTTATAGAACTGCTTATAAAAACCCCATGGGAATGTCACCTTATAAAATGGTTTACGGAAAAGCTTGTCATTTACCCTTAGAGCTAGAACACAAAGCTTATAGGGCTGTTAGAGAATTAAATAAAGATCCTAAACTTGCCGGTGATAAGAGGTTGTTACAATTAAGTTCTCTAGATGAATGGAGAAGTGAAGCTTATGAAAATGCTAAACTCTTTAAAGAAAAAGTTAAAAAATGGCATGATAGGAGGATCATCAAAAGAGAGTTTAATATTGGGGATAAAGTCCTATTGTATCGGTCTCGTCTCGGATTCTTTGAGGGAAATTACTCTCGAAATGGGAAGGACCATATGTTGTCGAGGAGGTGTATCGCTCAGGAGCAATCAAGATTAGCTCTCTCCAAGGCAATGCTACGCAAGTGGTGAATGGACAAAGACTCAAGCATTATATCTCGGGTGACTCTTATAATGTTGATGTTGATATTATTCAAGTGGAAACACCGAAGCTTTCATCAAAGGACAAATTGACGATCCGCGTAACTCGACTTTGAATAGGTAACAAGATCGGTAATGAAAAGTACGCAATTTACTTTCCGAACAATATTTTCGCTGTTTTTGGAAAATATGAGAAATTACGAGTTCGAAACGGAGTGGAAAAGACGCACGAGGGGGCGAAACCACAGGCCGGCGCGGGCCCCAGCCTGGCCGCGCCGACCTATGGTCTGGCCGCCTCGTCGCCCCTTTCCGACTCTGGTTCGATCTGGTACTTTCCTTTTGTCGAGAAAATTTTTGCTATATAATCCCCGGACCCCTGGAGGTCCGTATATCGTGTTTTCGACGTGTTTTGTTTCGAGTTGTTTCTGCCAGGATTTGCTTCGGATCTAGAGCCACCATGTCTTTGTCGGAAGCTCCGAAGGACAACTCCAGCAAGGATGTTGGCAACTTGTACATGGAGGAGCTGAAGATGCACCCCAAGGAGTTGCTGCTCGTTGAAGGAGAACTGCAGGTCAAGGATGTCCAGGGTCCTAAAGGAGAAGGAAGCTTGGAAGACAGGATGGAGAAGCTAGAACAAGAGGTTTTCAAGTACAAGAAGATGGCTGAGCGTGAGGTGGATATCTTCCACGGGATTGTGTCCGAACTCATTGCTCGAACATGAGAAGGAAACTGGAAAGCTTTGGAGCGACATCCTCTCACTTCACGACACCACCAACAAGCTCCAAGCACAACTCTATGACGTTCAGAATCAAAACTGTGAGTATGAAAATAGGTTTAAATATATAAGCCGTGCTGCCAGTTTCAGGATTCCCGAGACCAAGATGTCGTTTCTTGATGGAGAGCCTCTTCCTTGGAAGTCTGATGACGGGAATTCATCACCACCATCTCCTCAGGAGTAATTCATCATCGGTATTGGCATCCCCTTGGTTTGTTCCAAGCTTGGGGGAGTGCCGCGGTATCACATTATCACTATCTTTTACTTTTATTGTCAAGTAGTGTCATATCATGAATAGGGAAGTTATCGTATAGGATGGGTTGCGTTTGGAAGTATCTCTCCTTTAGTTGTCTATGTATCCCTTGGTGTGAGTTATCGATATGGAATATTAATGAGAAGTCTTATCATTTACATATTGCACATCTTATTTTAGTTTGCACTCTCTATGATTCATCTTGTTGTTAGTATTGGTATCACTTTGGGAGCATTGAATAAATCTATTTGGTTTTGGCAAACTTAGCATTGGTCAATAGCAACAACACTTTGAGGTTTAAATAGAAAAGAGAAATACATGTAGATGTTTCATTGTCTTTCTTGTTAGCTCATAGCTCATTATTCGAAGTTAAAATTGTTTGTGCTTACAAGGAAGATGCATGATTGTTTCTATCATATGTATATTTGTTTGTTTCCCTCGACTCTTATGCTTGCTAATTGACCTTGCTAGCCAAAGACCTGTACGGAGAGGGAATACTTCTCGTGCATCCAAACCTTCAACCAAACCTATGTTATTTGTGTCCACCATACCTACCTATTACATGGTATTTTCTGCCATTCCAAGTAAATACTTCATGTGCTACCTTTAAACAATTCAAAACTTAGTATCTCTTATTTGTGTCAATGTTTCATAGCTCATGAGGAAGTATGTGGTGTTTTATATTTCAATCTTGTTGGGCAATTTCCACCAATGGACTAGTGGCTTCATCCGCTTATCCAATAATTTTGCAAAAAGAGCTGGCAATGGGATTCCCAGTCCCAAATTAATTAAACTAAATAGACATTCCTCCATGGTATGTGATTGATGGACGGCACCCGAGGATTCGGTTAGCCATGGCTTGTGTAAGCAAAGGTTGGGGGGAGTGTCATCATCATAATAAAACTAAAATAAAAAGGCACTCCTTCATGGTATGAGATTGTTGGCAGGCACCCGAGGATTCGGTTAGCCATGGTTTGTGAAAGAAAGGTTGGAAGGAGTGCCACATAAAAGGAAAATATCATGGGAGCCGCTCTTAAGAGGTTGTCTGGCAAGGGGGTTAGAGTACCCGCTACCAGTCGTTGACAACAATAAACACCTCTCAAAATGTTACTTTTATTATCTCTATATGATTTCAAAACTGAAAGAGCTCTAGCACATGATTTAATCCCTGCTTCCCTCGCGAAGGGCCTGTCTTTTACTTTATGTTGAGTCAGTAAACCTATTTCTCTCCATCTCAAGCAAGCATTTGAGTAGTTGTGATCAAACCATTATATTGTGATTTGCTACATCATGTCTTTTATTCTTCCTTGTTTAGTACAAGTTTTATCTGAATGAATATAGCTTTGCAAGTTATCAATGATTATGAAAAGACCATTATGATTGAGTATGCAAGTTGTGCATTATAAACTTTAAACATAAGAGCGCTGCTCAAGGAGATAAATATAATCTATTAATTGTTCTCTGACCAAGAACGAAGTTTGCCATCACCAATTATGATTTCTCATGCACCTTTACTTGTGATTACCTTATACTTGTTTCAATATGAGTTATAAGAAGTTGTTTACTATAATGTCTTGTGTGAATGAATATGATGCTTCTTGTCCGTATTTTATTTATCGACTCTTCACTCCATAAACATGTGGACCTGTTTACAGAGTTCAGTTTCGCTTGGGGACAAGCGAAGTCTAAGCTTGGGGGAGTTGATACGTCCAAATTGCATCACTATTTTATATCATAATTTGCTCGTTATTCATCGATATATTTCATATTGGGACACAATACTTATGTTATTTCATCTATTTTGCATGTTTCATCATTATTGGAGGATCGAACGCCGGAGCCAAGATTCTCGCTGGAAAAAGCACCGTCGTAACGCAATATTTCGGAAGATCAACTCGTGGAAGGAAATTATACCAAAAATCCTATTTTTCAAGATGACGAAGGAAGCCGAAGGAGGAGCCGGGAGGAGCCGGGGTGGGCCCACACCCTAGGGCGGCGCGGCCCAAGCCCCGGCCGCGCCGCCGGTGGTGTGAGGGGCCCACGACCCCTTTCGCCTCCTTTTCTTCGCCAAACCCTTCGTCCCGAATACCTAAGCCACGGAGGGTACCTCACGAAGAGTTACGGCCGCCTCTGCGGGGCGGAGAACACCGAGAGAAAAGAGCTCTCCGGCGGGCGAGGAATCCGCCGGGAAATTCCCTCCCGGAGGGGGAAATCGACGCCATCGTCACCGCCATCGAGCTGGACATCATCTTCATCACCATCATCATCATCTCCACCATCATCACCGCCATCTCCTCCGCAGCACCTCGTCACCGCCGTAGCAATTTGGGTTTGATCTTGATTGTTTGATAGGGGAAACTCTCCCGGTATCTATTCATACTTGTTGTTGATGCTATTGAGTGAAACCATTGAACCAAGTTTATGTTCAGATTGTTATTCATCATCATATCACCTCTGATCATGTTCCATATGATGTCTCGTGAGTAGTTCGTTTAGTTCTTGAGGACATGGGTGAAGTCTAATTGTTAGTAGTGAACTATGGTTGAGTAATATTCAATGTTATGATATTTAAGTTGTGGTGTTATTCTTCTAGTGGTGTCGTGTGAACGTCGACTACACGACACTTCACCATTTATGGGCCTAGGGAAATGCATCTTGTACTCGTTTGCCAATTGCGGAGTTGCCGGAGTGACAGAAACCTAAACCCCGTTGGTATATCGATGCGGGAGGGATCGCAGGATCTCAGAGTTTAAGGCTGTGGTTAGATTTATCTTAATTACTTTCTTGTAGTTGCGGATGCTTGCAAGGGGTATAATCACAAGTATGTATTAGTCCTAGGAAGGGCGGTACATTAGCACAGGTTCACCCACACAACACTTATCAAAACAATGAAGATTAATCAGCTGTATGTAGCGAAAGCACTAGACTAAAATCCCGTGTGTCCTCGAGAACGTTTGGTCATTATAAGTAAACAAACCGGCTTGTCCTTTGTGCTAAAAAGGATTGGGCCACTTGCTGCAATTATTTCTCTCGCATTTTACTTACTCGTACTTATTTCATCCGTTACATCAAAACCCCCCGAATACTTGTCTGTGAGCATTTACAGTGAAACCTTCATCGAAACTGCTTGTCAACACCTTCTGCTCCTCGTTGGGATCGACATTCTTACTTATCGAAGATACTACGATACACCCCTTATACTTGTGGGTCATCAGGATCAAGGCCGAGTTCGATGAGCGCAAGCTCATCAACAGCGACTACCAGAAAGTGACAATGAAGAGGAGCCAAAAGGCAATGTCGACGCGATGGCCATCATCCAGGCGTCGGTGAACTCCTTCCATGGGTACCATCACGACTTAGAGACCAGAGGCGACAACGGCGCCGACGTCGCCCAACCGGTACGACTCGTTTCTTCCATAATCCGTAGCGCCCACATTGTGTTCGATGAAATGACTCTGCTTCCTTTGGTTAGTTTGATCGGGCCATGGATTTGTACGCCAAGAACTCGGAAGGTCACAAGTCTTTCGTGCTCATGCATTGCTATGGCAAGCTCAAAATGAATGAGAAATGGCGGCCGACGCGCTTGTCGCTGTCCAAGGGAAGGACGCCATTGATCCGGACGCGCCGCCGGCAACTTCGACGAGGCGTCCCATCGGCAACAAGGCTGCCAAGGCCGCCTTGGCCGACGCTGCGTCTTCCGAGAAGACGCAGGCGTCGATCACGAAATGCCTCGCCGACGTCTCCTCGACCTTTATCTCCCGCGACAAGAAGGCCGACCAAAGGTGGGCCGAGCTGCTCAAGAGGCAAGAGGAGAAGCTGGAGCTCAAGAAACGCAGGGACGACATGTCCCTGCCGAGAACGTCGACAGAGGGAATGTCTCCCCGGACGCGAGCGGCGCACAACTTCTTCAAAGGCCGGATCCTCGACGACATCGAAGCCAAAATGGCGGCGGCGGCCCCGGCAGCGGCATCGGCATCGGCGGCAGCGGCAGCCAGCAGCAAGAGCAGGCCGACGCGTCTTCTCTGCTACACTGCGTCGGCTTCCGCGTCGGCGACGGAGCGACGCACCATGCACAGGAACAGGCAGATCGCGACGAGGTCGTCGTGCTCGACGGGCCTGCGTCGACTCAGGACACGACGCCGTCGACCAACCCCTTCCCCTTCTTCTAATTTGCATGCACCACCGGTCACGTAATATGATCGCGCGCCCGAGTACTTTGATCGATCGCCGCTACTCCGATCGCGACGAATCGGCGGGAACGATCTCTTTTGAATGCATCTATTTGAATTTCTGATTGGGGGCGGCGTTTGGGGGACGCGGCTGAGGAGCGACGTCCCCCAAACGCGGCACGAACAAAACACGTCCCCCAAACGCTCGATCCGGCGCGGTTTGGGGGACGGTTTGGGGGACGCGACTGGAGATGCTCTCAGCTCACCGGCGAAAACTAACGACCTGCCGCCCGCCCAAGGAGCACGGACGTACGAGCCGCGGTGAATAATATTTTTCACGGAACAGGCAATAAGGCCAACTTTAACGGCCTAGGACCACGGTTCTGTTTATGTGGGTCTTTTTTTTTTTGAACAACTTGAATTTTATGTGGGTCTGGATGCGACGGTCCACGGATTAAAAAGAGGCCATTGTGTGGATGCAGTGCCAGCGGATTTAACGGCGAAAATCACAACACATAATGGTTGAATTAAATAAAAAAACATAGGTTGCATCTACAACTAAAAATAGAAAAAATAAATATAAATACATCAGAAGCTTTTGGTTCTCCTCGCCGAGATTGAGGAAGACCTATGGTGGCGGCTACACATTGGACAATGGAGGAGACGGTGGCAACTGCTGAGCTGCTCGCTGTGGAGGTGGCGGCGCCGACACGCCTCCTCCTATGAGCGATGGATGGTCTCCTTGTTGTGGATATACTTTATGGGTATGGCAACGACATAATCCGATTCCGGCAAGTCTGAGTGACCCACAGATGGTGGTGGTGGCATATGGCCCACCGAGCGCCCCAGGCTATTGATTGAAGGTGAAAGATGTCCAGCCCAGAAACAAGAAGCCGGATCCAACCCGACATGTGCAAGGAGTCGGATCCATGAAGGCCCATGAAGGAAGCCCGATCCATGATGGCAAGTTAGGAATAGGTGGATCCTTGGCGTACACGGAAATGCAATATTTCGTAGTTAGGTAACTTGTATCCGGGTAGGACTCTCCGTAGAAACCCTAGGATCTGGACGTTTATATAAGCCGGGTCCCGAAAACCCTAGAGGAACAACCACAACTCATTGTAATACGCGCAAGTACCCTGATAATTCCAGACAAGCAGCATTAGGCCCTGCCATCGTGCAACGTGATTCGAAGCTGGGTAAATCGTGTACCACCATCCTGGTAGCTCTCTATCCTATGGCCCCATCTTCTTCCCCCCTCGGTGAGGATGTCTCCTCCAGGGTATTGTCGAATAGGGAACGACACTCCTCGAGGCTAATCCACTTGGCCTCCTCCTCCGTGAGCTCGGCCTGCATCGGCTCGTAGTCGAGGTCATCCTTGTCCTTCGGCGGGTCTTCGACGGGCCCCACCTGGTAGTATGCCTCCGGTGCAAACGACGGAGCCCACGGGAGGGGCTCGACGTAGTTTATGGCCGCCCTGAGGTACTGCAACTAGTCAGTATCGCCAGGGCACCCTCGTGGGGAAGACAAAGCTTGGCCACTCCTTCGGTTGTGTCTACTCTTCCTACACGGCCACCAGCAGCGGCGCCTGGGTGCGGGTGGTTGCGCGTCCTCCTCCTTATGTGCCTTGTAGTCCACGTCCTCGCTATCCATGGTTTTGAGGTGCGCCGCATCCCTGCACGCCGCTCCTCATGCTCGGCCTCGAACCACCTCACCCAGAGCGATGAGTCAACGACGTATACCGGGTCTCGCCTAAGATTGGGCAGCAGGTACGCGTGCCGACGCAGGATCTCCCGATGACGAGCAGGGTCGCATGCAGGGATGGCAGGCACCGGCGCCGCGCCTGGTTGAGGTGCCACCCATGTCCATGTGGTAAGTGAATACGGCAAGCTGTTAAGCCTCAGTTTTGGTCTCCACTGGCCGTGATTAGACAGAATACGTGTGTATACAGGTGGCCCATCGAAATGGCACAAAATAATTACCGCGCGTACAATAGCGTGTGATCCTCCCAAAAAGGTGGGAAAATTTCGACGAGTCACTGGCTGGCCGGTCGTGCAAACAAACGAGCATGCCATAAACGTTATTTTAACCCGCACCACCGCAGCACCGTCCCGGAGCAGCAGTAAAATATTCGCGCTTAAGTAGGTAGCCTTTTGACTTGATCCGATCCGATCATGACGTAAAGCTCGCCAGGCCGTGTCACCACGTGGCGGCAGCCGCGGCGTGTTTTGACCGTGGTTAGCGACGGCCGGCGAGCGGTAAGCTCCAGCTAATCCCGGAAGGGATCCAGCGAGAGAGAGCTCGATAGGCACGCCGTGGAGACAGCGACGGTGGAGGGAGGAGGCGCCGAAGGTTTGCCGCCGTGGCGCGGTAAAGTGAAGTCGTCGGCCGAGCCGACAGAAATGCGTCACGCTGTCTGTGTCTTGAGCGGGTGTTTTGTAAGATATGTTAGTGGGTGAACTTGGTTCTGATGTTGTGTGCACGCTGTCTGTGACTTTGGTGGCTTCAATATATTTGGAGCTGGGGCGTCGCCCTATTTCTCTAAAAAAAGAAATGCGTCACGGCTGCAGCTTCTTTTCTTCGACGGGAAGGCTGGGTTTTCCCTTGTTTTACGTATGAGCATGACGATTCGTATGTCGACCGCCGCAATACGGTCTCGACGGCGACGGCCGGGGCGGCGTACGTGCGTGCGCGATGATGCATAAGAAGCGTACACGTGGCCCGGAAGTGCACAAGGCATATTGTGGTCGAAATGCTAAAATTAGCTAACATAATCTTATTTTGATACGGATATATCCATTTTCATATCCAAATTTGTCCCAAAACTCAATAACATATTTATATTTGTTTTTTCGTAAAAGAGATCTGGATATCTGTTTCCATAGACGCCCAGATGCTAATATTACCACTTCTATTTTTTATTTCTCGCATAAAACCTAGCAATGGGATAGTTGAACAAACTACGATCTACATCTTCAACTGCCCGCAACCAGGCCACTTTCTAGTCGGAAGTTGGGCATCAGATTGAATTTGGCCCCTGAAACAAAGCCAGAGGAAGTTACTAACTTTGAGAGGACAATTAGCCTCCCACATATCCAACATCCTCGCATACCTAGGACCAGGATTACCGATGAAATTATACAAGGATTTGGCCAAGAAATTTCCATTTTTTTTCCAATTCCCAACACACAACATCTTCGCTCTTATTAAGGGTGACAATGTTTACCAAATCACAAAGATCGGACCATTCCTGCACCTGCACATACCAAAACGATCTACAGAAAGAAAGGTTAAACACACCCCCATACAGAACATCATGGACAGTGCCCTCTTGTTGCTCACAACATTCAAAAAAGAAACGTTGGAAACAAAACTTTTAATAAGGTTTTCTTACCGTTAGCCACTTTATAACTCAAAACCATTATAAACCAGCTTTTAATTTGGAAACTGCTAGGCGTCCCCTGGGGGATCTGATTTCCCAACCCCCGGGTCGCCAGCCGTCGGATCAACCATCTTGGACGGCCAGATCTGCTTTTATTGAATGTAGCAAAATAAAACCTCTCGGCAGCAAAAAAAAACCCCTGCTTTTGCTACATTGTAGCAAAAAAACGGTTCAGTCACGAAATCAAATAAAAAGGCTGAGCTCGTCGGAGACCTTGCCGGAGACCTCGCCGGAGAGCTCGTAGCAAAAAAATGCAATTATAGCAGAAAAATGCTAATGTAGCAAAACCCAATATCATCGGAAATATTGACGAAGACCTCGCCGGAGACCTCATAGCAAAATTTCGATACTAAAGTAGCAAAACAACAAAACAATTATAGCAGAAAAAATAGCATCACAACATTTTTTACAATATTTCTGGCGAGGTCATTGCTATTGTATCAAAACAGACTTCGCCCAATACATCACCGAAAATACTTAGTAGCAAAATATATATACTAACATAGCAAAACCATAGAACGGTTGTAGCAAAAAAATCTAATATGACAGCAAAATCCACGTAATGCATGTTGCAATCCGTCGGCAGCAAGGAGGGCTGCCGTGGGCAGCAACTTGGCCCACCGTCAGCAGCAACGAGGGCCACCATCAGCAGCAACCTGGCTCGCCCATGGTAGCACCGCTGGCCGCCGCTCGCAACACCGCATGGAGGAGGAAAGAAGATGGAGAGGCTGGAGCGGCACATGACGCCCTCGCCGCGGTACGAGGAGGCAGGGACGGGGGCAGCGCGCTCGTATATGTGCAGGCCTACGGTGGGACGGCTCGCCGGAGGATGCATGTGAGGCATTGAGTCGTCTGCAGACGCCGGCAGCCACATGCGGCGCGGAGGGGCCTCGACGGCCATGGCACATCGCAGCCGGTGGCGCCGGCGACGGTGGAGACCGGTGGAGGCGGCCGACACACGGGGGGACAGGCGGGAGAAGAAGCTCCGGGGTAGCGCGCTGGCGGAGGAGCAACACGGGGATGAACGGGAGGAGCAAGCCGCAAGCGGGCACGTTGGTGGACGAGCCAGGTGGCGGCGCAACAGTTCGGGCGCGGCGGTCAACACACTACGCATCAGCTTGAGGCGAACGACGGGAATTCCTTGAGGGAGGATAACGATAGAGAAAAGGAAAGTGGGGCCCTCCGAGTTGCCTCCTTTTTTTCAGCCGAGAAGACACGCGTCAGCTGTCTAAGGCGGAGGACGGGACGAGCCGATCCCGGGGGAATCAGATCATTTTCCTTTTAATTTTGTGTAAGCCCTATCGAAACTAGGACACTCGTACACTTTGAGATTGGAAAACACCACCTGAGCCCATGTATTTTTTTCTTAACACTTGGCAACTTAAATCAGAGGTGCCACTCTCCGCTTTAAAAAACCACCTGCTCAATAATAAAATATTCCTGATTCTTGTATTTGCAAAACCAAGGTTGTTGGCTTACAAAACCTATCCCACTTAACCACAGGGCACTTCCTCCTACCTCCAACCCCTTCCCACTTCCCAGAAGAATATGGCTCTATCCATGTTCACTTTGTAATGGGTCCCCTCATTCAACAAGTAGAAACTCATGGTAAAGGTTGGGATGTTATCTAGACAAGAGTTAATGAAGATAAATCTAGACCCGAGAGGAATCCAAAAGAACTAAAACCATTATCCAGCTTTGATTCCACTTTCTTATGCACAAAAGCTAAATCTTTCATCAACATTTTGTTAAGACTAATGGGCAAGCCTAAATACCTCAAAGGGAAAGCACCAACTGTGCAATAGAACATGTTAGCAATGCTTTATTTCAAATTTGGACTAAATTAAACAGAATACCCGACACTTATTATGAATCGGAGGAACATACTTTGGTTTTTTGGATAAATGGAGGATCCAAACAGAGCGTAGCTGTTGTTTTCGTTCGAAAATAGTAGTAGTGGTATTTTTCTTCCTGCTTGCATGCGTGCATTGCTTTGGAAAATAAAAGCTACTCCCTCCGTCCCGTTGTAATTAACTTGGGGGAGAAAAAACGCTTCAGAAATTGATTTTTACATTCCCATCCTATACAGTTTCAAATTTTAAAACAGACTCCCTAAGATCTACTGTCCGTGAGATCCATTCCACCAGCTCCCCAGTCGATCGATGGATCCAGCTGGGATCGATCGAGGGAAACGGAGGTAGCCGCCGACGTCGAAGGTGGCGGACAGCACGTACCCGTCGGGTGGGCCGGCTTCATCGACGAGGGATCGGCTGCCTCGACGTCGACGACGACGACGGCGTCGTCTGCCTCCTTCGCCCCACGCGGCGCCAGCGTGCACGTGGGAGCTGACGTGAGGGTCCATGGATCGATCAGCGGCGAGCTGGACGTAGCACTTGATCACGACGAAGCGATCGAGCGCGTGCGGGTCGACGACGGATCGGGCTTGGGATTGGCGTGAGTGCGCACGGCGAAGCGGCTGAAGGTGGCACGGTTGGGCTAGGTCGAGCAGCCTGATTCGTGACGACGAGGACGTGCGGGTAGGGAGTAAAAAATGACAGGGTTTTTTTTGCAAAATTACGGTCGAGTTAATTAAAACGGGACGGAGGGAGTATATACCAGTGGTGAAAAAAGAACTACGAGGCTGGTCAGTTCAGAAAGAATTGAAGAGAGCCCTGTTGCAAGATCAAAGGAGGGTAATGTGTTCTACGATACTACTAAGAAGAAGACACAGGAGGAATGGATCGCACGTCAACGAGTTCCGTAGCAAGAAACTCGATTCATGCAAAATAAAAACTCAGCCATGTTGCACACTTGCACTAAAGAAATGACGCCCCATCATTTCCAGATCAAGAGATGCATGCAGGTCGCGTGGCGCGCGCAGTATCCAGCCCAAACTGGTGACCATGTCCACCTCAATTCCAAGTGTGCAAGCACCACCCGATCAATAAAATTGCTAGCTGATAATCCACGACAGTTTCCCTACTCCAAAACACACACGAGCACATCCCAATTTGACCGGGCGACGCATGCCATATCAAAATGCTCATTGCTACTTCTGCGTCTTCTACCTGATGTCCCGATTACTGGTTGTTACTGCCTCCTCCACTTTCATAGATAATAAGGGCATCTTCAGCGGTTGAATATATTTTGGTCACCTAAAGTGACCGCTTTTGTTTGTTTGGATTACGTCGTGGATATGAGAATAAATGCTACTAGCCTTATTTGTCCGTTTGGATCGTGAATAGCCCAGCGGTCCAATGCATGATAAAAAATTGTAATTTTTCTAATAGAAAACAAATTTGAAAAGTGCAAAAAATAGCTAAAAATTAAAACCCTAGGCTAACTAGGGTTGCCGCCGCCATTGATGCCTACTCGTCGTCATGACGACGAGCACTGGAGACGGCATGTGCGGTCGGAGTCGTCGACGTCGGAGGAGGGCCCGCTGATGGTGTTGGCGTTGATGTAGGCGCTGCTACCGTCGCAGGAGGACGCGGTGGCGCGCACGGGTGGTTGCGCACATGGGTCACGGAGGGGTTACTAGCGCGCGGAAGGCGGATGCGTCATTAATGATGCATAGAAAGTCACATCGACGTCACCCACCAGTAGCAACATGTAGAAGACGAATCGGGCGGCGGGCCCAAGGGAGAAATGGGCGGAAGCGCATGCTGACCGCGTCGTGTCTGCGGCGGCATATTTGCGACCTAAATTTGGACCGTGAATATGTTTCCGTTGATGGGTCGATCATTTTGCGTCCGGCATCTGGTCTCATGCATACCCATTTTTTTTATCCGTGCCAACACAAATGGTCACTTTTTATCGATCCATATCGAAACCGTTAGAGATGTCCTGCTACCTATAGAAAAGTCCAGATTATGTACGACTGGTTCAAAGGCCGCCGCAGCGGCATTGGCATTTTACATGCTGGAAGCAAGTTGGGAACCGGTTGCCCGTGGCAGCAACTGCAACTTGGCAAACGGCGACGTGAGCCTTTTCTGTGATTTTTTGGATGAACGTGGAGTGCAGGTGCGGCACAGCCCTGCACGGCACCGTGACGGGCACCCAGATTTCCCGTTCCAGTGTGCTGGATCGGACGGCACCGACACGCGGTCCAGTTTTCAAATGGATTTTCAGAGCGTCCTGATTGTCCCGGGACGCGGCTAATCATCGTTGGCTTGCTGAGCCTGAGCTGGCCCGGTGGTTATTTAGTCATGGCACCTGGAAGTCTAGAACGGCCCCGAGTCTTCCGCTCGCAGTGTTGAGGTTTTTTTTTTTGCTTTGTTCTGGGGTGTTTCTCTGTTGATCGCCTTCCACAATGTACTCATCCTGAGAACATCTATTTTCGTCATGAAGCAACACACTGTGATAGGATTCGGTAGATCCACACACCCCAAATTGAGTACACTGTCGGGGCAATGTCTATTCGATTAGTTCGACAGGAGCCTTTCAGTTTCAGGGCGCACTAGTAGCACATCATACGCCGGTGATCGAGGATCGGGGCCGGTACGCGTTGTTATCGTTCTGCTCCTCCACGCATTACCGCACTATAGCCAAACCACCAAGCTCTGAGGGGCTTCCAGCCAATCAATCAATCTCAGCTTCTCTTGGTATGTGACAGAACATCCACCTCCTACCACTAGCAACCGCGTGTTAAATATAGGTCTACCGTAGTATTTCTAACATCATATGTACACGTATATATGTATGTATTTTTTAGATCAATAGGGAGCGTCTCCCAACTGCATTCTCATTGAAAACGAAGCATAATAGCGTAGCAGGGTTCTGCAATAGATTCAAACAGAAAGGGAAAAGAAAACGCAGCGAAAGCCACACTAAACACCTAAACCAGCCATCAAGCTAAAGTCTTTGAGACCCCTACCACCATCAGACAGGCACATCACAACCAGAACTTGGTATAAATAAAAGAGACGTGAGCAGGCTTTTCCCCCACGAGGCCCTAAACTCAAACTCGGTATCCGAGCGTAGGCTCTTCTTCCACCGCCACCAGATACCATGGGGTGCATCATCGCATCCCTCCGCCATCGCCGCATTTTCCACACCGCCGCCGCGATGGCCACGAATTCAACGCTCTCGCTGACTACGGCTCCTAGCATCACGGTCCTTGGCCCCATCATCGCCTCGCTATCTGAAACGGCGGCATATCCCATCGTTCCCACCATTGTTGTTCACCTAAACAACAGTATCTTTAGTGGTGGCACCAGGACATCAATACTATGTAGTCAGTTGAAACTTGTGAACTCAAATACATGTACTTGTAGTATTTTTTAATTTTTTATTGCCTACTTGAAGCATGTATTGCCAAAAACTGTGTAGTCAGTTGACTACACAACTAAGGCGTGGCTCCGCCACTGAGTATCTTCATACTTTGGAAGGCACGTCTTTCCAACTTTTTCGGTGCCCATCTCCACGGATACCTCGACGGATCGGCGAAAACACCGAACACGACCGTCACGAAGGGAACTGGTGATGCTGCGTGGATGGTGACCAACCCCGCATACACGCAATGGCAGACCCTTTATTAGAAGGTTCTCAGTCACCTCCACGGGTCGATGACCGAGGAAATCTCCGCCCAGCTCATCGGCTGCACTTCGGATGTTGCGGCCTAGGGATCCGTCCACGCCATGTTCGCCGCTGATAACTGCACCGTTGCTAGGCATCTTTGGCGCAATATCCAAGGGTTGAGAAAAGGTGACTCACACACGTGATCACACACGGCGAGAAAAGCACCACACCGATGACACGGTTCGCTATGACTAGACACTGTTTTTGGTTCTTTCTTTCTCTAACGGTGTCCAAAAGATGGAGCCTTAGACACTTTGCTGTCAAGATTTTCATCACCGTTTCTTTTTTCAAGGATCAAATAAAGCTAATACCGGGTGCACATTTTGAACTACATTTGACGACGGTCCATGATAAAGGATGCTAACCGCAGACCATATACCCATGGTGCAGGTGTTTCAATCGCATGGTTGCATTTTCTCTGTTACGTACAGCATGCAACTCCATGTAGACCAAAGTTAGCCATCTTCTTTTAATGAGTCAGTTTGCTCACGAAGTCCACGTTCAACCGAATAGAAGCATCTAGACGCACGGCCTGGCCGTCGATTGCATCGCATCTTCTAATTTGGATCGGAAGGTGTAATCGGATGACCAGCGGAAACGGTACGGTGTGTGCATAGAAATATGCACCAAATCGGAAATTAGCAGCCACTCCACTGTATTTGCCTGACGAAAGTGGCAAGCCGAGATTAACGGAAGGAGGCAACGTCCAACCGCCAACGTACGGGCACGATCACGTTCTGGCCGGCGGGGATTAACATCCGCCAGATCAAGCCGGATTCCACACAGTGCTGCACCCGTTCGATCGCGTACGGCACGGCAGTCGGCAGCCAGCGGTCTCCGGCGAAAACAACCGGCCTGCCGCCGGCCGGCGCAGGAGCACGCACGTACCAGCCGCGGCCGGCGGCGGCCAAATAATATTTCTCCCGACCGAGCGGGGCATTTTGACAAGTCACATCTTTTTTTTTGAAGTGGAAAATAGATTCCATTAACCAGATTGCACAGCTAAATCGCTGGCAACTAAAGAAGATACAAAATTAGGTGCATCACCCTCCCAGCCAACACAAGTAGCATCAGCACGCAGGCCGAATTGGGACAGGGAATGAGCCACCCTATTACACTCACGAGGAACAAAATGAAACGTAAAAGACTCAAACGAGCCTATACAGATACTACGGATTTCCTTCAGCAGAACTCCGATAACAGAAAGATCATATATAGTTCTTTCCCAACAACGCAGAAATTAAAATCTGTGAATCAGACTCAAAAACCACCCGATTTAAACCAAGCGCGGCTGCTCCTTCCGAAGCCGCCACACAAGCTTCAGCTTCAGCCTGTAAAGCATCCCTCAGATTCTTCAACCTCCCAGCTGCCGCAGCGATGAACACACCCTTATCAGAGCATGTCTAACAGGCCCCGTATAACCCGCCCACCCCGTAAAATTCCGGCGACATACGGGGCAGGCGCGGTTTGGGCCGTCTAGCAGGCCCCGTATTCGGGCCGCCCCGTTTCGGCGGAATACGGGGCCCAGGAAATCGGCCCCGTCGCCCCGTACATATAGTGGGCGCAGGTGCGAGTGAGGGGTTAACCCCTCACTCGCAACCCTAGCTCCGCCGCGCGCCGCCGCCTCCTCCTCCTGCTCCGGCGAGCAATTAGCCGCTCCCCGCCACGCATTCCACCCCAAAAGCTAGGATGGACTCCCGCCGCCGCGGTAGGGGCCTCGCCGGCGAGCGGATCGAAGCGATCCCGCTCGCCGGACACCGTAGAGGAAGCGTGGCGGCTGAAGTGCAAACTTTCCGCCGCCGGGAGCCGTCGCGCGGCCTGCAAGTACGCGGCGCGCGTCATGCGTGCCGGACCCGCTCCGCGAGTTCGCCGCGGGTGGGCGGTGGTACAAGCAGGACCCGCCGCTCAAGCCGATGAGCGGCGAGGCGTTCGAGAAATGGCGCGCGCAGGTGGCTGCGCGACCGCGCGGCGTTGGCGGAATGGAGGGCGACCATCGGCAGCGGCAGCGGCCGGCGGAGGAAGCGGAGGCGGCGAGGAGGAAGCGGCGGCGGCGGAAGAGGAGGAAGAGGAGGCGGCCTACCGCCGTGCGGTCGCCTTGTCCGAGGCGGATGCCGCCGAGAAGCGGCGGCGGAGGCGGAGGAGGAGGCGGCGGCCATCGCCGCCGTCCAGGAGTTCGAGGCGCGGCAGGCGCGGGAGGCCCGGGAGGCGCGGGAGGAGGCGGCGAGGATCGCCTTCATCCCCTACGTCATCCTGGACGAGTAGAGGTAGGTTAGATGTAGTATGATCCGTAGTATGATCAAAATGTATGTATGATCCCTAGTATGATCAATGAAGAAGAACTTCCCGGGGTTTTAATTTTTGAAAATACGGGGCGAAATACGGGGTCTGCTAGACGGCATGGCTCGAAATGGAGCAGTTTTTCGATACGGGGCGAAATAAGAGACTTATACGGGGCAGCGAAATACGGGGCCTGTTAGACATGCTCTCAGAGCGTGCGACAAAACCCCAAGCTCCCTCTCCCGTTTCTTGGACAAACGCCGCATCAAAATTGACTTTAACTTGGTTATTGCTTGGTCTCTGCCATCTCAACATTCAGCCATTGCACACCGTCTCAATAGGCCGGTCGTGTAAACAAGCACGCTATAAACATTAGTTAATCCGCAACACCGTCGTGGAGTAATAGTATAAGCTTTGACTTGATCCTATACGATCCTGAGGTTAAAGACCCGCAATAACCAACCACGTGGCAACAGCAGCGTTTTGACCGCGTTTACTGCCAGCTCGCGAAATAGACACGCCTGACATGAGTACATCATCACGATGATCGTCATCACACCACAACAAGCACCGCCTACTTCCGTTTTGGAACGGAAACAGCAAGGTGTTTTGAGGCGGCTCTAAACTTATCTAGGGTTTCGTTCCTCTCGCCGGCGACGCTGTCGGTGCGCTCCGCCTCCGGTGCTCTTGGGGCTTTGGAGGTGTGGCGGACCGCGGCCTCTCGATGACAGGAAGGTTTCAGTTTTCAGTTCTTCGTTTAGTTTGTATTTGATGTCTTCTTTGGGATGATGAGGCGACGACTACTTCCTGAAGTTAGAATAAGGTCCTCCCCGTCTATTCTTGCTCCGGTGGTGCATCTAGCACCTGCGGAGGAACGCGTGGAGTTGTGTGTCCGGCGGATCCCCCGTGATCCGATCGTCTTTCGTGTTCGATTGTGTGATTTCAGGTCAGTCTCTTCCGATCTACGGTTGTCATCATTGGCGATGGTTGCTCCTCTGGTGCGCTGGTCCTTTGGGGCCTTAGCACGACGACTTCCCGTCTGTCTACTACAACAAGCTCTACTATGACAAGCTTTGCCTGGCTCCGGTGATGTTAGGGGCGGCGCGCCTTCAGCTCGTGCTAGTGTCTGTAGTCGTCGCTAGGTGGTCCAACGACCTATTTGTAATTTTTATACTTTTAGACATCTTTGTACTACTGTTGATAATTATTAATGGATCGGTGGAATTTTCGAAAAAAAAGCACTGCCACCAGTAGCAACCATGTGAGCCGGCTTCTCGACGGTAATGCATGGCAGTAAACCAACTAATCCTGCTATTAGGGCTCATAGCAAGATATCTGGTGGCTTATACCATGTGCTCCATAAGGTGGCTACGAGTATAATGGATCGAAGTCGGAGAGATGGGCGTTGCTGAAATACGGCCATAGAAGATGATCTTCATCTCACCATGGTTTTCTATGGGCTTATTGTTGATGAAATTAGCTTCTTTGGGTTATCCTGGCAGGACTAAGTTAGTTATTAGATGTTGGTCATATGCGAGCTAAGAAATAAGTGTTAATGATCCAACCTTGATGCGGGCAAAGTACATGTTATCCGTCATAATTGCTCTTGTCTCCAGGGTTTAGGGTTTAGGTCTAAACATATCAAATCCACCAAAGTTAGGGTTCAATGTTACTCACAACGCTGTGACCATCGGGCGAGGAAGACGGCATATCGACGAGGTGGAGGATGACGACATGTCGCGACGGAGCTCCACCGTCCGGAGAAGATGGTGCTGCTTACTTGCTCGTCCAAGAAAAAGCTTCCATGAACGGAGATCTTGAATGGGGGGAAACGATGGCACGGGATTTGTCTGTGGGGGTTGCGGTTTAAATAGGCGATGTGAATCGGCGGAGAGGTGACTGAATAACTCCCGCCGTTTTTCTTTGCGGACTCGCGCGAGCTCCCACCATCACTTCCTCGTACGTGTTTGGCGCAAAATTTAATTAGCGAGTGCATGAAGAGCTTAGCTTGCGTGAAACGGTTGATTCTACTGAGGCTCCTTATACAGCCATCTGTTGCTCTAAATAGCGCGGTATAGACATAAAAAAAACTATGTGAGGTAACAAACACCCGATTTCTTGTCAAGTTGATGCGAAAAACATTGTTGCGAGCAACCAAACTGACCTTAACAATTGCCAAATCTGGCTCCTTATACAGCCCTGTGTTGCTTTAAATAGGGCGATATGGAGAGAAAAAACTATGTGAGGTGACAAATTAACAACCGGATTTCTTACCAAGTTGATGCGAAAAAACATGGTTGCGAGCAACCAAACTGACCCTAACAATGGCCAGATGGAGCCGGATTCCATGCAGTGCTTCAAACTTGGCGACACCCTGTCGGTGCAGACAGAGAGCGCTCGCTCTTCCGGCAAGAAACGGTTTCACGGTTTGGTCAATTTTAACCTAGTTCATATTTCAAAGTGAAGATTAGATTTTTGAAAGAAAATAACTAGGGTCGCGCTGGACGTCGGGCGACCGATCTCGTCCCCGGATCGGTCGCACAGCCGCCGCTCGTTCCATCCATCGGACGCTCAAGAATCAAAGCTGGATATGTCGCTTTCAAAGGTGCAGTACGCGTGTCCGGTCTTGTCCCGCGTTGCAGCGCTGCATGCAGGTGCAAGCACGCGTGTTCGTGCATGAAGCCTACTTGGGCTAGCTACTAGCTGCCTAATTGTGCTTGACTCATACGACTGTGCCAAAGAATGTTACAAAAAAAAATACTATTTACAACAAAAATCATCAATAAATTTAACAAAATTCACCAATATATTTATAAAAAATATACTATTACAATAAAAAAAAATCTGTACAACAAATCACCAATATATTTACAACAATAATTAACAATAAAACCAATAAAAAATTGGGTGTTGACAACAATACTCCAACACTAAAAAATTCACATGTCAAAAATATATTTACAACAAAGCATCCATATATTAACAATAAAACCAAAACGTTGATGTTTACAACAATACTAACAATGATTCGAACAAGGAACAACAATTTCAGCACTAATCATTATTTGTACCGTACATACACTTACAACGAACTATCAATATATTTACAATAATAATTAACAACAAAAACAATTTTTTATTTGAGTGTTTACAATAATAGTCAGTTTTCCATGCAAGAAGTATCTTTACAATAAATCATTAACATATTTACAACAATAGTTCATAACAAAAAAACATCGTTCTTTTAGTTTGATGTTTACAATAATAGTTTGCTTCCATTCCAGAAATATATTTACAACAATAATTTACAATACAGATCACAAAATAATTTAGGTGTTTACAACAATAACCAGCAATAAGTTTAACAAGAAAAAGAATTCCCATGCCAAAAAATATATTTACAACAAGTCGCCGATATATTAACAACAATAATTAACAGTAAAACCTACAATAATTCCCATGCCATCTCCAGTAGTACCTTTCGAGCCGGCAACGACACCGGCATCGACAACACAAGATTAGTACCCCGGGGTTGGGATGATGCGGTAGTCGAGCGTTGGACGCGAAGAGCGCGCTCTACCGGGTATGGAGGTGAAGAAGCTCGATGGGGAGCCCAGGGCGCACTCGCCGGAAGGATCAAGACGTGCTCGGCAGGGAGGAGTAGGGCTGACGTGCTCGCCGGGGAGGAGCAGGGCTGACGCCCACGCGCTCGTCGGGTAGGCGCAGGAGGCGGTCGTCGAGGACGAGCGGGCCGTCGCGCTCGCCGGGGAAGGAGCAGGAGACGGTCGCCGGGAGGACCAGTGCTGGTGCGCTCGCCGGGGAGTGCGCTCGCCGGAGGAGCGGACCGGCGCGCTCGCCGGGAAGGAGCGGGAGGCGGTCGCCGGGAGGAGCAGCGGTGGTGCGTTCGCCGGGCAGCGCGGTGCTGCTTCTCTAGAATCTAGATAGGAGTCAGAGAAAGAGAGGAAGAAGAACGAGTCGTGTGCCCAGCGTTAGGATAAGGTATGGTGGGACCCACCCATGTGCAGGCGTCTCTCTACAGAAAAGGAACGACCGATTTTTTTTGCTTGGATCGGTGGGCTGATCGCAAGCATTTTCCAAATAACTACTTCCACTGACCGGTTCGAAACGGTTTTCAGCGGTGTGAGTAGTGCATACCTTTATCAAGCATGCATGTACACGCACGTACGCAGCGGTCAATACTACCGCACCTACGGAGCGTCCCAAAATAGTGGGAACTTTTGACAAGTCACTGGCTGGCCGGTCGTGCAAACAATTAAGCACGCCATGAACGTTAGTTAATCCGCAACACCGTCCCGGATCGAGTAGTACTAGCAGTAAAAAATTCTTGCTTAATTAGGTAGCCTTTTGACTTGATCCGATCCGATCATGACGTAAAGCTCGTCGATCAGGACGGGCGGTGTCACCACGTGGCGGCAGCGGCGCGTTTTGACCGCGTTTAGAGCATCTCCACTCGCGTCACAGCCGTCACGGCATGCGCCAGGATTGAGCGTTTGGGGGCGTGTTTCGTTCGTGCAGCGTTTGGGGGCGTCGCTCCCGGTCGCGTCCCCCAAACAAAATTTCGCAAATTTTAAACTTGACTAGATTCGATTAGATTCGTCCAAACTTACATAGATTCGAACGAAATTTGACTAACTTTAAAACTAAACCTAATCTAGAACCACTTGCGGCGGCCGGAGCGTCGTAGATGCTTGCCGGAAGTTGTACATCTCGTCGGTGACGACCTCCCGCTGACGCGCTCGTCGACGGGCTCGTCCACGGGCTCGTCCTTCACCAAGCCGCTTGGTCTGCCTCGCCGTCGTCGGTGAGGTCCACCGGCGGCTTGCCGGGAGTCGCGGATGGACATGGCGATCGCCGCGTCCGAGGTCGCCCCTCCGGGCGTCCTTGTCGTCCATGGACGCCAAGAACGCCCGCCGCAGCCACGGGCGGTCCTCGGGGTCGTCGGCTGGCGGCGATGAGCCGGCTGCTGCCGCTCGTACTCCGCCGGCGGCGCCGCTGCGGCGCTTCCTCCGGCTCTCCTTCGCCTCCGGCCGGGATGAGGAGGGCGCCGCCGCGCCTCCTTGCGCCGCCCGCTGCCGCTACCGCCACGCCTCGTGTTGACGGGCGTCGCCGGCTCCTCCTTGACCTCCCGCTTGGGAACGGTATACGGCGCCGACCGGTACGACGACGACGGCGTCGATCGCGCCGGCCCCGAGGAAGAAGAGTGCGAGGAGGACGAGTACGTCGTCCTCCTCGGCTTCCATTGAGGAGAAGGCGGCGGCGGCGACGGCATCTCCGGCCGCGGAGCGCCGTTGCGGAGGCCGCGGATGACGTTCTCGAGGGTGCGCCCGGAACGCCCCGAACGGGCGCGGCCTTCCTGTTCCAGCTGTTGGGCCCGCCGATGAGCCCGTCGGTCGTTGTGCGGCTCGACGTCGTGCCTGGCCTTGAAGTACGTCGTCCACCGATCGTCGTTGTCCTTGGCCGCCCGTGTCGGATCCGCCGCTCCTCGGCGGTGAGTTGAGCCCGACGGGCCTTGATGGCGTCCCGCCATTCTTTGCGTGTCGGCTTCGGCGGCGGCGGGATGCCAATGCCGTTCCACGGCCATCTTCCGGCCGCCGCGCCGCAGCGGCCCCGCACGTCCGGCGGGGCCGGATGCCGGGCGTGGTACGGCGCCCACGCCTCCGCCACGGTGAGGGCTGCCGCGGCCGAGCCGTTCGCCGCGGCGATCTTGCGGGAGGACGACATTTTTGAGCGGCGAGAGAGGATGCGGGAAGGGGAGGCGGCGGCGACGAGAAGGATTATGATGACGGCGATAAGCGGAGGGCGTCTTAAAACGGCGGCGGCGTGGGTGGTTGCACGCAATAACTCCGGCCGCGGACGGCCACGCGGCCATGCACGGCGAGACGCGTCCTCGCGTCGCACGGGAAAACAGGGACGCCATTAACGTCGCTTGACCAAAGGTAGGCGACGGGGTTTTAGCCTTCCGTGCCGGCGACGCGTCGGCCCCGCCACTCCCCGCCTCGCTTTTCGTTGTGTCCGGCGTCCCGGAGCGTCCCTGTGGGACGGGGACGGGCTCGGGGCGCCGGACACCGTATCGGGCCGCGCCGGACAAAAAAGGGCTTTGGGGGACGCGGCTGGAACGCTTTTTTTATCCGGCGCGCCCCAAATCCCTTTGGGGAACGGTTTGGGGGACGCGACTGGAGATGCTCTTAGTTTGCTAGTGCTCGATCCCGACGGCCGGCGAGCGGTAAGCTCGATCCAGCAAGATACTGTATGTTCGGTCGTTCGTTTGCGTGGACGGCCGCAGCCCCGCGAAAGGCTGAGCTTGATAGGCGCCTGCGCGTGCGTGCCACTTCGTCTCGTCGTGGAGACAGCGACGGCGGGGAGGCGCCGCGCCGCCGTAAAGCAAGCGTCGGCCGACACAAGTGCGTCACGGCTGCGGCTTCTTTTCTTCGACGGGAAGGCTGGGTTTTCCCTTGTTTTACGTGTGACCAGTCGTATGTCGACCGCCGTAATATGGTCGCTGCGTGGCGACGGCGAGAGGAAATTGCAGGCAACACCAACTTTTGGGGAAGATTTTGCACAAAACCACAACAATGGTTTGTTGTTGCACAAAACACCATATTTTGTTGTAATCAATTGCACAGAACACATAATAGATGATTAACAGGGTTGATAGCCATTTACTCAATTTGGGCCCACTCTTAGAGCGCGCGTGGCCGATTTGCGTCCTCGAAGTTGGGGGTGAAGCTCATACTCAGTGTACGTCGGGCTGGGTGGGGTGGGATCTCATCGGACCTACAACGCCGGTCTGCATTCTCACGGCGCGGTGGAGCCCGTGACAATGGTCCTCGGCCAATCGGCACTGGTGCGGTGAAAATGCGCCATCGACAACGGCCATGGTGCGGAACGCGCAGAGGCCCTTGACCCCGACGGTACTTCTCCTGACCTGTAGGTAGCGGCGGCTGCTGCGCTCTCCGCCCAAGCGCCAACTACTCCTCGTCGACGTTGGCGTTGAGCGTATACGCCATTGCTGCCACTAAGACTGTTGCACGTACTTCCCACCCTCGAGTCGATCTACCTCATGACTAACTCCCTCTCCGACGCCTCCCTACTCGGGCTCGTCAACGTGCCACTACTCTCGGAGCTCGACCTTGCCAGCAACACCCTCCATCTGGAGCCTCTGCAACCTACTCATCGAGCTTCACCTACATGGCAACACTCCCATCGGAGATGGAGTGCATAGTGGCGTTGAGGTGGCTCGGTCAAAGAACACCAACGGCCACTGTGGACGCCACGTTGCTCCTTGGAGTGGGCCTGATGCCTAATTGTAGGTCTTTTGTGTTAATCACCTATTTTGTGTTCTATGCAACTCATTACAAAAAAATGTGGTGTTTTGTGCAACAACAAACCATTATTGTGGTTATGTGCAAAATCTTCCCCAACAGTTGGTGTTGAGTGCAATTTCCTCCGACGGCGATGGCCGGGGGCGGCGTACGTGCGTGCGTGACGATGCATGGGAAGCGTACACGTGGCGTGCGAGTAGAGAAATGGGTTGGGCCCGGGAGTAGTACTACGTGTGAGTAAGAGCATCCCCACTCGTTGGCGCTCCCCACGCCCAAATCCGGCGAAATTTTTGTCCGGATTGGAGGAAAATTTGGCCTGGGGAGCGCCGAAGTTCCAGCCGTCTCGGGGAATTTGCGCGGGCTAGAGCATGGAATCTTCACTGACACGCGGGCCAGATCGCGGAATTTGCTCCATCCGGAGTCCCCGGCAACACCCGGGAAACCGAGCATGGCCTGGGGAGTCCGGACGGATTTAGGCCAAATCCGGACGAAAACGAGAAGTTGGGGGCGTGACTGGGCCAGTTTCGACCGCCGGATGAAAAAAGAGGCCCCGGGGGGCTATCGGGAGGCATGAGTGGAGATGCTCTAACAGGCGCTGCATCTCCAGCGACTCGTGGATCGAAAAGAGGCTGCTGGACTGGACCACGGCTGAAACTGCCAGGCACGGACTAAAAGCTAGGCTCAGGGATTCCCGAGTCAAACGACTACCATACATAGCATAGAGCTGTAAGCTGCACTAGTGTACAGTGAAGACTGGATGTGAACATGAAACTTTACAGGAAGAAGAATCGCCCCACTTTCCCTCTTGGAAGGAGCATAGCCCTGTAACCCCTCTAAAGAGGAAGAGAGTGTAATGCCTTAAAGATCTCATTTTTGATTATGATTACTCTAAACTAAAGAAGCGGCGGGCCCTTCTTTGATGAGCACTGCGGTTCGGGTCACAGCTATGACGTTACTATACGTCATTTTGCTGGTCAGGTGCGAGGTAGAGCATGCCTTTGAATTAGTAGTCGCGTCGGTGCGGGAGGAGAGAGAAATAAAAAAAAGAGGTTTGTCTTCTTTTAGCTAAGAGATCTTTCTTAGCAACAATCTCTATCATCACTTATTTAGGGATGTCTCATTACTAGAGATAAGATTAAAAAATAACCCAGTGTACACCATGTTTTCTTGTTATATCTAAATTGTGTGGCGGGATTAAAATAAGACCGTCTTATCAACCATTGTTCATGCCCTTATTTGCTCCGTTTTGGACCGTTTAGCTCCAGAAGCGTCTTCCAAACTCCCCAAAAACGCCGAGGCAGAAGTCTGGAGTTTATTCTGCCATCCTTTATGATTGCTTCTCAAAGGCACAAGAGTTTGATAATATTGCTTTTACCCATTGTAATAGAGAGGATAATCAAATGGCACATGAGCTAACTAGATTTGCTTTCACTTCTAATTCTGTAATTATGTAGTTAGATGGGATGAGTCCCCTCCTAGCTTCATTCTGCCTTTTGTCCTTAAGAATGTAACTATGTACTAATCAGGAGCAGCAGGTACCAGACGCACTATTTTCCATCCAGGGTACCTAAGGGGGCTGGAAATTTGAATGAGGCGGCCTGCTGGCTTAGTTTATTTATATATATGATGTTCAAAAAAAAACTTCCCAAAAACGCAGGAAATTTAGCGAAAGGGGACGCCACCGGCTCGTGTTGCTAGCCGCGTCCCCTAAAATCACCCCAAATATAAATTCGAATAGTTCACATTAAAAAATTGTTTCGCTCAAAGTCGTCGCGATCAAAGTAGCAGTGATCAAAATATTGGACGCGATCATATTATAGATCGTGGGTGCAAATTGAATATAATTAGAAGAAGCAGTTCGACGACGTCGACGGCGCATCCTGAGTCGACGTAGGCCCGTCGAGCACGACGACCTTGTCGTGCTCTGCCCGGTCTGGCTGCTCCGTCGCCGATGGTGATACCGACGCAAGTGTACTAGCAGACGTTCTCGCCGACGCGCCTGCTAGTGCCGCCACTGCCTCCGGGGGTGGGGTGCTGTTGCTGCTTCGGCCGTGGAGGTGTTAGCGCCGATGGCCGATTCATGGCTCACCATTGCGCATGAGTCACAGAGGCACTGATCTTCCAGAACCTTCCACTTGGGTCCTCGTGAGACTGAGGCCTTCTTCTTCTTCCTCACGCCGGCCGCGTCACCCTCCACGAGATCCTCTGCATCCTCCGTGGCATCATCCTCCTCGTCTTCTTCGTCATCGTCCTCTTCATCATCCTCGTCGCCATCCTCCTCCTATCGCCATGCCCCTTCTCCCCAAACGGAGCACCGGTGCCCTCGAATTGAGCGGACCCTTGCGGCCAGAGAAGGCAACACCATCTGCATCGTGGCCTTGCCGGCGCCTTCGGCCCCTTCGTCGCTGCCTCCTTGCCCGGTGGCTTGGTGGCTGATTTCTTGGCCAATTTTTTTGGGCCTGTCCGCGCCATAGCTGGGAGAGAGTAGCGGCGGCGGGAGGGAGAGAGTAGCTGCGATGGGAGGAGGTGAAATCTTTTGGCAGGGTGGAGAAATGTGCGATTGGTGGCGGGAAGTGGCGGGAGGGCACGATGTGGCGGGAGACTGATTAAATTTGAATGGGTCAATGACCCGCCAGGCCCACCACTCCTCGCCTCGATTCACCGGACAGCGTATTAGGCCGCGCCTAGCGGAAAGGACCTTTGGGCGCGTGACTGGGGCCGGTTAAATGTCCGGTGCGCCCCAAAAACCTTTGGGGGACACTTTGGGGGACACGACTGAAGATGCTCCTAGGTCAGTTCATAGATAGGTAATGGGGCGCTGTCCGTGTAGGTCATGGTACATCTAGCGGCCTGACGGATGTTAACCTCCCCGCCTGCTGTTAAGGTTTCATGATCTGTCCCTAAATGATTCCCGTGCTTTGATTCTCACCATCGGTGTCTCCTATTTCCCGTGCCCACGACGTGGTTTTTCCCCGCCTCGGCTGAAAAGCATCGTGTGGCCAACCGGCCGTTTCCCGCCCGGACATCGGACTATAAAAATGCCCTCCTGCGCAGCGAGGAAACCCTACCGAATTGACACCGAACAAGAAACCATCTATGCCTCGCTAGAAGATCACCAACTAGACCGCCGTAAGGAAGATGTGCCTAGCGCGCTTCCCGTGAAGGCCCGACAAGGAGATTGACATGATGGCAATTGAGTTGGCCCACCAGCACGCGGAGGACGAGGTGGTCGCCTTCGAGCGTGAAGTAGCGGTGGCTCAGCGGGAGCTGAAGGAGGTGGTCGGGGCGGCGACGCAACAAGCTGAGCAGACGCTAGCGGAGGCGGTGGTGGCCAAGGAAGCCGCGACCATGCATGAGATTAGCCACGAGGCGCCATGGTGAAGCTGGAGTCGGTGGCACGCGAGGCGCCTACCATCGCGACACACGGGGAGGCGGCATCGGAGGAGATGGCAATCGACGTCACCCCCAACGCCGTTCGCGAGCTTCGGCACACCACCGCGGCGTAGGGAGGCAGGTGTACATGACGTAGCGCAGGTCCGCGGCAAGAGACCACGACCTCGGGAGCGTGACGCAGAAGCATATGTGGCAGGCAAAGGAGATCGGTGCGGCAGTGTTGCGCGACGCGGAGCTAGTCGTGGTGGCGGAGGCGGAGCAAGTCGCGGAGGAGGGGATGAGGGAGCACTAGGCGGCCGAGCTCGAGGCCGCTTTGGCCCGTCGTTAGGCCGATTGGTTCCAGGTGGAGGTGCGCAGGGCCGACCGACGCCGCTTCATCGCCAAGCAACACGGCCGGGAACATGCCATCTGGGCTTCATGGGCGGCCATCGAAAGGGACGACCCAGCCGGCAACGGTGGGGCGGTGGGCAGGAGACGGACGTAGGGGCCGACATAATCGCGATGGTCTTTATTTATTTTTCTAAGCGGCGATGCCAAGTTGAGGAAGATGGCTTTATTGTGAGGAAGGCGAGCTTGGAGGTCTCATGGAACATGGGCAGCAAGGGATAGAGACCACCATGGCAGGGACCTCTAAACATAACTCTTCGTGTGGCCTGGTTCTTAATCAAAAAGAAGAAAGGGTGAAACTCAATAAATACATGATTGTCTAGAGTAAATTTGTGAACAGATAAAAGATTCTTGGATGCATTAGGAACATGGAGAATATTTTTTAGATCAAAAGAACCATGAGGGGTATGCAGTGTTGAATGACCAATATGGCTAATGTGCATACCTGTGCCTTCAGCAGTGCGGACTTGATCACCGCCATTGTACTTCTCATGCGTGGAGAGCTTGTTCAGCTCGCTGGTGATGTGGTCACTGGCACCAGTGTCAGAGTACCAGTTAGTGTCAACTCCATATGATGCAAAGTGTGCACCCTTGCTGTTACCACGATCACCATCATCATTATTATCATCCTGAAAACGCCACCAGCAGTCCTTGGCGTCATGACCATGTATTGTGCATATTTGACATGTGACATCGACATAGGGTGTAGGCACCCGGTCAGAGCGACCACGAGGGAAATTTTTGCCGCCATTGCGGCGACGGTCATCATCTCTTGAGCGGTAGCGGTCACCTCCGCCACCATCATTGCGTGAGCGAGAGTCATCACGGCGGTACTGGCTGTCGCGACGGTCACGGCGATCACGATAGTCACCGCCACCACCACCTCCTCCTCCACGGCCTCGAGACTCCTGAGGGCCACGATCTGCACCGCGGCGAGCAAGGTTGGCGGAGGAGCTGAAGCTTTCAGTAGACTCGGGTTCAGGTGGTGGATTGCGCATGTCATAGGAGCTCAGTTGCCCGAAGAAGTCATCAAGCGTGATGTTGGGGTTGCCGTTGACGTTGGTGATGAGAGAGTTGTAGTGGCGGGTGTCGAGGCCTTTGACAAGGTGCCCGATCAGTTCATCGTCATCCAGAGGTTTGCCGACGGCAGCAAGTTCGGAGGCGAAACCCTTCATCTTGGTGAAGTATTGGTCTGCAGTCAGACCTAATTTGGGCCTGTCATTGAGCTGGCTGCGGAGAAGCTGGATCTTGGAGCGAGCCGCAGTCTTGAACATCTTGTCGATTGTCGACCAAGCCTCGGCAGTAGTCTCAACGCCAAGGACATGGGACAGAATGTCAGGAGACAGGGAGTTGACCAGGAACCTCAGGACCTGCTGATCACGTGCGATCCAGGCGGCATAGGCTGGATTTTCCACCATCGACTTTTTGTTGTTGGAGTCTTCAGTCTCTAGGGTTTCGGGTGGAGCACTATCGGACCCGTCGAGAAGGCCCATCACACGTGCACCACGGAACGCAGGGAGAACCAACGCCTTCCATGCAAGATGGTTGGTGCGAGTCAGCTGCTGCGCCGGAGGGGCGTCAAGGGCGGCGGCCAGAGTTGATGTCACGGACGATGAACTCATGGCGGCTGCAGATGTTGTTGACGTAGATCGTGTAGGTGCGGCGGCGGCTGGAAGAACAGCGGCGGCGGCAGTTGTCGTTGATGTCGTTGTAGATGTAGATCGTGTCGTTGGCGGCGGCGGCTGAGAGACAATGGCGGCGGCGGTTGTTGTCGTTGATGTCGTTGTAGATGTAGACCGTGTCGTTGGCGGCGGCGGCTGAGAGACAGTGGCGGCGGCAGTTGTAGTGGTCGTATGTCGTGTAGAGGCGGCGGCGGCTGAGGATCAGCGGCGGCAGCGATATTCCTGGCGGCGGCGGCTGAGATTCAGCGGCGGCGGCGCGGGCGTCGAGCGACAGCTAGGTCTCGGAAGAGACCCGCTCTGATACCATGTTGGAAGTTTGGCTTGAACGGTACTTGACCTCGTACCGGTTACGTGTTGATATATATAGGCATATGAGTACATCAAGGGGGTATCCATATACAAGACATATGGTATACGGTATAAAGACAGAAGCACCCTATACATAATCTAACAAAGTCCCCCTTTAGTCGCGGTTGCTTACGAACCGCGACTAAAGGCCCATCCACGTGGACGGCAGTCGCTCGTCGGGGCGGAGGACCTTTAGTCGCGGTTGATCAGACTAACCGGGACTAAAGATCTCCGCAGGTTTAGGGTTTAAACCCCCTAAATCTAGTTTCTTTTTTGTTGTATTCTATTTCTTTTATATTTTATTTTGTGTTTTATTTTAATTTTAAAGAAGTATCAGTACACATATTCTACACTACTATATACACGTTACATCAAATGATGTATATGAATGTACAATTTCAAACAAGTTACATCCGAATTTGACCGAGCAACGCATGCCAAATCAAAATGCTCATCGCTAACTTCTGCGTCTTCTAGATAATAAGGGCATCTTCAGCGGTTGAATATATTTTGGTCACCTAAAGTGACTGTTTTTGTTTATTTGAATCAGGCCGTGGATATGAAAATAACTGCTAGTCTTATTTGTCCGTTTGGATCGGGAATAGCCCTAGCGGTCCATACCAAATAAAAAATTATAATTTCTTTTAGTAGAAAATAAATTTTAAAAGTGCAAAAAAACACTAAAAATTAAAACCCTTAATGACGCCGCCATTGATGCTTACTCATCGTCATCCTTGATGATGATGAGCACTGGAGACGGCTTGTGCGGGCGGAGCCGTCGGCGCCGGAGGAGGGCCACTGATGGCGTTGGCGCTGATGTAGGCGTTACTACTGTCGCGGGAGGAGGCGGTGGCGCGCATGGGTGGTTGCACACATGGGTCACAAAGGGGTTACTAGCGCGCGGAAGGCGGGGCACGTCATTAATGCTGCGTAGAAAGTCACATCGATGTCGCCCACCAGTAGCAGCACGTAGAAGACGAATTGGGCGTGGTCGTTGGCAGGTGGGCTCGAGGGAGAAAGGGACGGAAGCGCACATCGGCCATGCCGTGTCCGCGATGGCGCATTTACAACCTAAATTTGGACCGCGAATACGTTTATGGGTCGATGAGTTTGTGTCAAGCATCTGGTCTCATGCTTCGAGCCGCTAGAGATGTCCTGCTACCTATAGAAAAGTCCAGATTATGTACGACTCGTTCACAGGCACTATGTCGCACTTCCCCACCTGAATTAATTTGATGGTGAATCTTTGTTCGAGCATTAGAGTCACTATGGCACTATGTCGCACTTCCCCACCTGAATTAATTTGATGGTGCTTAACAGCAGATGGACAGACAGGTGCAGGCATATATTCTGTAATCTCAAGACAGATAGTGCAAGTAAGATTCCACCCATAACCTCTAACTGAATCGTACAATACAAAACTAGATACCTAGTGCATGTCCACTGTAGTGTGCCCATTACAAGGTAAGCTCTAGATAGATGGTAGTATAGATTATGAAACCACAACAGTTTTGCAGTATGAATATAACATACAGCCAGTACAAGTGTAAGAGAATCTGAGGACCAACAGATTATGAAACCACAACAGTTTTGCAGTATGAATATAACATACAGCCAGTACAAGTGTAAGAGAATCTGAGGACCAACACAACATAGCTGTTATGTTTTCGGAATTGAGCTCCCAACTTTGTCTGATACAACCTGTCAAGCTGGAATGAGGATGAGTAATGGTACGCTGAACCAAATAGAATCAAATGTTAGTGACAACTGTGAATCCATATTCACAAAGTGAAAGTCCCAAAAAAATATTCTAGGATCATTTCGCCATGTGCATCTTCTGCAGTCCGATAACATAAATTGGTACGTATTGTATTTTATCAATAAGTTGTTGTCGAGAATTGGCAATATTCTGCATGCGACAAATAAGCGCGCATAATTTCATCATATGGCTGCCACAGCAGCCAGCAACAACCGCAACCATAGAAGGTAGATTAGCCGTGTATAGCATTGGCCTTTGAGTAGCTTTCATCACTGATCTGCTTCTTTTACATCAGATTGTTCTGACAAGTGCGTTTCTCTCCATAACGAAAATAAAGTCACCGGTTGAAAGATCATCTCGATTCCTTTTCAAGGTCAACATCAGTCGTTTTCACTTAACATTGTTTCAGAATTGGTAGACATTGCATGACAGACTGTAATGCACGACGCGTGGCATCAATTGTCCAGATGCTCAACTAGCATTGGCATACGAAACCCAGAAACATCAGTGCATTTCTTGGATCTCTTTTGCTGCTCCCAATCCGATCCTTTACTTTTATTGCTATTGTTGGCTTAAATTCTGTAGATCTAGCTGCTGTGCCTGTTGTATTGCTGAATTGTTGGTTCTGTATCTGTAGGTGTTGTGCCTCTTGTAAATATACCACAAACGTCAATGCTATTTCTCTGATCAATTTTCCACAGCATAAACTTGTTTTGAAGCCTGGTGTTCCTATAATGCTTCTAAGAAACTTGAGTCAGGCAAATGGTCTGTGTAATGGGACACGTCTTGTTGTCAAGGAGCTTGGCGATCGAGTTATACAGGCTGTTATCATGACAGGATCCCACATAGGAGATGTGGTCTATATTCCTATAATTGAACTAATCTCTAATAAAACAAAGTGGCCGTTCCTATTAAAAAGAGGCCAGTTCCCTGTGCGAGTATGTTATGCTATGACCATAAATAAAAGTCAGGGTCAGACACTTTCCTTTGTTGGTATATATCTTAAGCAACCTGTTTTCTGCCATGGCCAGCTATATGTCGCGGTTTCCCGTGTAACGTCTAGAAGCGCTTTGAAACTGCTTATTTTGAATGCTGATGGGTCTTGTGGATCAGAGACCCGGAATATTGTGTTCCCTGAGATCTACGCTTCTGCTGGTTCACTTTGAGAACCCTGATTCGTATTTTGCTTATATAGTTTGTACTAAGGTTATGCCTTCTTCTCACTGTTCCGTGATCCTGTACATATGTTGCTGCTTTAAGATTTGCCTGTGTATGTGTTTCTCTTAGAATATTTCCTGTGCATACTTTCTGGCTCTTTCCTTTACGTAAGGGTTGTTTGTTTAGGATATGCTTTTGTTGGTTTGATCTAGAGATTTTGCTCCATGTTACATATTAAACATTCCATACCATTTATCCGGGCTTTTGTGTCTTCTATGAGATTCTTCTTGGGCATGTCTATTTTGTTTGAACTGTTGAGAGGTGATGCATTACATCTGTGTTTCCATGTATATCCATGATATCATTCTACTTTGTTGTGCTGTGATTTTAGGTTTTTTCTGCTCTTTGCATATCATGATCTTTTCGTTTTTCCTGGTATGCAGATGGCTCAGAACCAGCAGATGGGTTTTACCCCGCTTTCTGACCTTACCCAAGGCAACACACGCTGGTCAGTGCGTGTGTATGTGTCACGCCTATGGCACCACCGTGGTGGTACTGACAATGGACCTATTAAACATACGGACATGGTTTTTCTTGATGCTGAGGTACTTGTCTTTTCAAGTTTAATTTTTTGTTTCTCTTGTCCGCGTCAGTTCATCCTGCTTTTCTCTTATGTGGCTGTTTTTTGTGCTAGGGGAATCATATGTATGCAGAGGTTCCAGAGAAGATTGTTGATCAGTTCATGGACATGATCAGGGAAGGACACGTCTATGACATCAGGAAGTTCTTTGTTTTCCCAAAGAAGTATGTCTTTCGTCCGGTCGATGGAAAGGTCATGATCAAGTTCACAAGATACACTTCTGTTGTCGAGAGGAACGGCCTGGACGCTCTTTTTCCATTCTGCACTTATGAGCTGACTCCTTTTGGTCAGCTTCCGAAACCTTCGGACATGCCCGAGCGATTTTCAGGTTTCCTGTGTTCCATGTTTCACACGCTTGATTTTTCCTGTCTGCGGTTGTTACCTCTTGCTCTTATTGTTTATTCCTCTTTCTGTTCTCATAGATGTGCTTGGAGTTATTACTGGTGTTTCTGATGCGGTTCAGTACCATAGTGCAAGCAGGTCTGAGCCTTCCACAAAGAGGATAATACACATAAAAGACTTATCGTGAGTGCTTATCTTGCCTATTGTATACCTGCCCTTCTTTTTACGTCCTTCATTCTTATCTGAGCTCATTTTTTCTATCTGCCCATGCAGTGGAAATCAGCTCAGTGTCATTCTGTGGGGCGAAACAGCTGCTGGTTTTGATGGTGCTGGAATTATGGAGCTTGGCAAAACTGAACCAGTCATAGCTATCTTTGTTGGGACACTGGTTAAGAGCTATGATGGTTAGTGTTATCTTCCTTCTTACTTTCTTTGTTACGTTCTTCTGGTTCGGTTCAACCATTGCTCTGTGGCCTGCCTGTGACTTTGTTGCCGTTACAGGTCGCAGGGGTGTTAGTGGAAGTGCTGCGTGCCGTTGGTACATCAATGAGAATCTTCCTGATATTGTCAACTTTCGTCGCGGGTATGTTGTTTTCCTTTTGGCTGTTCAGGTGGTCTGTCAGCTTTGCCTTTCCTACTTAGACTGATGATGTTTTCTTTCCGTTGGCTTATCGGATCGCGTGGTCAAGTGCCGCTCATTGAGCATATCCATCTCCTCGGTCGACAACTCGTTGAGATCCGGGCACGAGTCAACCCGGAGACTAAAACGTTGGAGGAGCTGGTTACTATTGATATATTTGAGTTCGTGGTAATTTGCGTTCTTAGGTTACTTTTCTATTTCAAATGATCGTGCTTTTCTCTAATATATGTTTATGAATTCTCTAGGATGCTCGTTTTTACTGCACGGCTACCCTTGCCAAGCTGAGTCCTGGACAGCGTTGGTGGTTTTCTTCTTGCACTACTTGCCACAAGACAGCATTGCTGAGTGGTCACAGATGCGCTTCCAAGGTACATACACTGCCACATCTTTACTTTCTTTCCTGTGATTTGATTCTTCGTTGGCATCTTCTAACTTTTTTCTCCCTCTTTCTTAAGGTACAAGATTTGTTTCGTGGTTACGGATGGTGAAACTGAAGCTAAGTTTGTCTTCTTCGATAGAGTCGGGAGAGAGCTCCTTGGACTGCCCCTGATCACTCTCTTGCGCCACGGTCATGCGCCTGGTGCGACTTTGGCACAAGTTCTTGAGGCTGCACGTGGAGATGATTCTGTTCCAAAGGAGATCACTTCTGTACTCTCGCGACAGTTCCGCTTTGTTGTCTCGATCTCTAACAAGATCTATGGTACCGAGGATGGCAACTTGTCCTTCCAGGTGCATAGGATTGAGGCACCTGTTGGCAAGCAGTCACAGTCCTCTGTGTTTTACCGTGCCTCTACATCTGCGAGTGGCTCTGGCCCAGGCAGTTCTTCCAGCACTGTTCTTATGCCCGTGGACAAGCCCTCCGAGATCCCTCTGAAATCTGTTTCATCTGATCTCACGGCTCATGATAACCTCTCTCCACAGGTACAACCTGCAATTTTTGTTGACCTGTCATATAGATGGTTACTTCTGTACCTCAAGCTGTTTGGGTTTGTTCACTATGTCATTGTTTTTGTGATTTTGCTAAGTACATCGTTTGTATTTTACCATACCTACTTTATACATTACAGTGCTGGTTATATTTGTTCATTAGGGTCGCCTTTTCATACCCTTGCAGAGCACTCCTCCTTCCATTACAAAGCCACCGCTGGCTGGTGCTTTGCCAGCTGTTATTGAAAGCAATGTTCGACGCAACCTGTTTCCTCCGCTGGTAACTCTCGTGTAGACTGTATCTTCCAAACCGTACGGTCAAAGGACACCTAGGTTGTAAGCTCTGGATGGGTCATGCTTTGTGGATGTATTTTGGTACTGATATCGCTCGTCTGTTTGCAGGCTGCTGGCCCTGGTACTGATGTTGTCCATGAGAAGGTTTCGCTGCCCGTGGGTGAAGGTCTGCTTGCAAGTGCTGCAGAAGATGCTGCGCACGGGTAGCTTTCTTGATTGTGAAATATTTTCCCTGTTTAGATCTGCCCGCTTTCGGTTTCTTGCTAAGAATACCATAGCCTAACCTCTTGCTTTGTAAATTTCCTCTGTAGGACTGAAATGGTTGAACAGGATGCCGTGCTAGATGAGCTAAGATTTTTTGGTCAGACCCCGCCATCGTTGAGCTCAATCTTGAAAACTTGTCAAACGATCAGGTCCCCATCGACCATGCGATATTGCTGCATCCGAAGTGTCCAATATTGTCATTCAGCTCTTACTCGAAATTGTCTTCTCCCCACTGTACCTACTTTGCCAAAACTCTGCCCGCCCGTGCTCCACCCAATTAAGATTTAAATGCATCATAGTGTGTTAATGTTACATGGAAGAAATCTTCACCATCTATTTTTTCTAGCAAGAGTTTATATTCTGGCAACGTTGTTCTGGTGCCCTAAGATCATGAGATAGCTAGGGGAATTTAATCCCTGTACTGTATGGGATCCTTAAGATGAAACTATAAGCTTTGGATAGGCATCAATTTGTTAGAAAAATCGATGTATAGCGATACAATGCCCTTTGAGGAAGTTTTGTATCGCCCCATATCGTGTTGAAGTTTTTTTTGAAGTATAATGAGCATGAGGCCATTACGCATAACATTTGTATGTGCTTCCTTATCAATGATCAGTTGTCAGAATCCTTTTGTGAAACTAAGCATCATTCAGAGAAGGTAAAGAAGGTTAGCAATGGTAAAGTCATTAGTTTTTCATGGGACATTACTGCTGGTATTTCTGTAGTCCTAAACATTAGTTGATCAATTGTAAACTTCATCAGGATTCTAAGGTAACAATCAGAACCAGTTGACTTCCATTGTTAAAATAAATATGTTTGGCCACTCTATAGAAAATGTCCAAAAAAAATGTGTAGAGTGAATTAATCATTGAGGTGAACTGGCACCATGCCGATCCTTAAAATTAACCACTTAGAAGAAGCATCATTCATTCTATACATATTTATTCAGCTTTCATCGTATACAAAAATTGATGTTTATTACTGTTATTGACCTTTGGTGTAGGGCTAAGGTCTCTACGCCGGTGGGTGCTTCCCTCCCGGTGGTTAAGAAAAGCAAGAAGTAGAACCCATTATTACAGGTATAGAGAACCCCATGTCTACATGTTTTTCGTACTTTGTCTACAACGATGGGTCTGTCGTAATCTGTTTTCCTTGTGGTCAGGGTTCTCTCTTTTGGTGTACAGACTTTTGGTGAGTTTGATTATCTACTAGGGCTATGGACCTCTGCTAGGTCGAACGGCCAGCTGCTTGTAGCTCCGGCTCGCAGAACCAGTGCGTGCAATCCCAAATGATTGCTACGATCTTGAACGGCTGCTCCTTGGCGATGTCCTCATGGTATTTTGCTTTGTTTGGTTTTTGCGATTTGCATTCGCATGCTACCATTAGACTGTGCCCTTGCAGAGATGGATGTCAAGATCAGGATAGGTTGATACAGTTCTACTTCTTCCTTGATTACTTGATGGTTGAAGGGTTCTATTCATGTTTACTCTCTTTTCGTGATTACAGGTGCATGTTTGATGAGGCTATCACCTCGCTCCGGCTTGAAGTGAATTGCAGTATCAGCTACTGTCCATAATATCTAGATGTTCTCCTGCGCCTTTTATTGAAGTACTTATGTTTGTTTATCAGTATAACTTGCTTGTATTACCAAACAGTTCACTGTCGTACTGGTTAGTTCTTATGCAACCTACTATATGTAAATTCGTTTTCGCTATGTGCTTCTGTCGTGTTTCTGTATAAGCCTATTATATGTCTGCGGCTGGTCATCTCCCATTGCTATAATTGTCTTCCCATTGTCGTTTTATGTTATTTGAGCCTTCTACCTTTGCCTAATCAGTGCTGCGGCAGCGCGTCGCTGATACATGTGAGGCTTAGCTTGGATTAGCCAATAGGTTTGCACGTGTTTCCATTGTCCTTTATAAATGTTGTCTGTTTGCGTCCGCACCCACTGCTTCCTTATTGCTTAGAGCATCTTCACTCGCGGCCCCTGAATAGGCGCCAGCACTGCCATATGGGCCGCGCCGGTAGAGCATCCTCTGTTTGGGTATATTGTTGTTTCCACACTGGCACCTCCATATGGCAGATAAAAATTTAAACGTATAATGACATTTTGAAAATGATATTCATACGAAATTCAAACGAAACTTATACAAAGGTTACTCGAATTTAAACGAAAAACTAAAAAAAACTAGCGGTAGCGTGCGTCGAAGGCGCTGAAGTTGAGGTTGGCGCTGTCGTCGCTGGATGTCTCAAAGGACCAGTTGTTGTCGTCCTCCTCCTCCTCCTTTGTTTCCAGCGGCTCGAAAGGTCCGGCGAGGTCGACGAAGTTGGCACCGTGGTCCTCGGCGGACCACACCGCCGCCTGCCGCGGGTCCATTGTCATCTGCTGATAGTCCTTATCGACGGAGCGGTCGGCGATGAAGTTCTGGCCGAGGAACTCCTCTAGGTCGTCGCCGCCACTGATGGCCACCTGCGCCTCCACCTCCTTCTCCCACCATTTCTTCTTCGCCGATGGAAGTGGTGGCTCGGCCGCGGCATCCTCCTCCTTGACGCGGACACGACCGAGCGCGTGCGGTCGCCGGTTGCTGACGATTCTGTGCGTGACCTCCTGGACACCGTTGTCCTTGCCGGCGCGCTCTGTAGAGGTGGCGCCTCCGGCGCCATGCACTCCGCCTATGGGAAGCCTCCCACCGGATTGGGTTCAGCTTGGGGGCGCCGGATAAACCTACACGCTGGACCCGCGCGAAAATAAATTTGAAACGCAGGGCTGCGGGAGTATTTTGGCACCGGCACCCCTATTTTCGGGTTGGAGCCTATAGGAGGGACAATGGAGATGCTCTAAGGGCATCTCCAACGGTGAGAAAACGAGGTGTACACCTTCGCTGAGGCCCCCAAAGAGATCGCGCCGGCCATCGCCGACCCCAAAGGCAGGAAAAAGAAGGTTGTCACTGCGTAAACCCTAAACCCTAAGCGCCACCGCTGCGGGCACGAACCCGAAGAAGAAGGATCCCTAAACCCTAAGCTCCACCACCGTGGGCACGGACCTGAAGAAGACGGTAAGGATCGAGGCATCTATCTCAATCACGGTCTTCCTGTCCTCTACGGAAAGATAAGATGATGCACAGACTAAATTAGCCAGAGCATCTATAGAAAGACAAAGACACAGACTGAATCAATCGGTTGCGAGTACAGTACAAGATGTCGCACGGGTGGCACGTTTCCAAACGCCGGCTTCGCTGTGCCACCGCCGCCGGTGGTGTCGTGAGCGTCCGTTTGCGTCGCCCCGGGACATATTTTGTCCGCGCGTCCGTTCGCGTCTGGGTGTGCTCCCAGCGGGGCGACCCATTTTTAGATTTGCAATATATTTAAAAAGCATAGGAAGTACTACATCAAACTACATAAATTATTTGTAGAAGCCTAGACTACTTGGTGCCTGACGGGCCGGCCCCGTCGCCTGCTGTCGCAGCCATAAGGTGTCTGGAAAGTGCAGCTAACCTGGTGATCAAGGATTTAAACTACGGTCGATTAATGCAGCTACAGAAAGAGAACAAAAAACTGAAGACTGAACTCAAGAAGGCAAAATTTAAAAGCACAATACTGGGTAGAGGTTGGTTCCTATCTGTTATACACATGAGATCCTTTGCTTATCAGTTTCATAACATGGCAATATTAGGGCATCTCCAGCGGGGCGACACAAACGGACGTGCGCGAACAAAAAACGCCCTCCAGCGGGGCGACGCAAAACGTCCGCAGTGTCCGTCCTGACGCAAACGTGGACCAAATATGCGCTAGGAATGCGTCTCTGCGGACGCGTCCGCGCGTCCGTTTGTGTCCGGTTGGGCTGCATGCAGCCCTCTCTCTCCTCCTTTAATCACGCATGCGCTTATTCCTAGCCACACAAACATAATCTTTTCCTATCTCTCCTCTCTAATCACGCATGCGGTCAAATAAATGCGTCTCTACCGCTGGAGAAGGGGCAGACGCATGCGGACATGCAGACGTTTTTTATGTCCGTGCCCGACGCAAACGGACATAAATATGCGTCGCCCCGCTGGAGATGCCCTTAGGCTACTCATGGGCGGATCCAGGCTATAGTCAAGGGGGGCAGCTGCCCCCATTCCATTTTCATTTATCTTGTAATATGCTAAGCTAAAAACTGATTTGCCCCCACTTAAAAATATTATTTGCAATACTTATCATATTTTTGCCCCCTCTTGAAAATTGTCTTGAATCCGCCCATGAGGCTACTTTGGGGGACAGGAGGTCATACATGATGATGTGATGTGAAGGCAGCTTTCTCAAACATAAATAACACTGCCCAAATGCTGAAGGAACGAAGCGCTAGCCTACAGACCAAGCTGGACGAAGTTAGAAAAGCCCCTTAGATGAAAAAGATCGGGTGTCATGGCTATGATCTTTTGTAATATAGTCCTTAGAACTGCTGAACAGAAAACAATGGATTGCCCTTAAGGCTGCAGCTAATCAATTTAGCTCTTTTGTTGTATGTAACGGTAGTATATTCTTCGGTCTATCAACATGTGTAGAGGACAACTCTTATTAGTATGTTCTAATGACCTCTTAATATAATGTACTATGCTTATGTATGCCCCTTCTACTATATTACAGCATTGTTCCCTCTAATTTTGTTCTTTCACAGGGTGTCTTCATTCCTACTTACTCGCCTCACTTTCTCTTGATAATAGAATATTGTGAGAAGGAAAAAACAGTTGTCATGTCGCACATTGACACACGTTACAAATAAAGCCCATCAATACTAACAACGGTGGTAGAGGAATGGTGGTGGAGGGTGGTCTCTCCCTGGCCGGCAAGGGAACATCGGTAGACGGCCGCCTCTCCCTGGCCAGGGGAATGGCGGCGGGTGATGGCCTCTCCCTTGCCTGTAATGGAATAGTGGTGGGCGGTGCCCCCTCCTTGGCCGGGAGGGGAACGGCGGCGAGTGGTGGCCTCTCCCTTGCTAACTCCAAATCGACCTCTTCCTGTCTTCCAGCCCTCTCCCTGCCGCTATGCAGTTCGATTTCACGGTTTGCGCATCCAAACATGAAATAGAATTGGATGCCACCTTTTAATTTCAGCAATTGTTCCTTCTTATTTTGTTCTGTCACAACGTGTCTTCATTTTCTGCTTGCTCGCCGTAGGCGGGCAAGCGCGCGGCAAGCCGCGCGTTCCTATCTAGTTTAACATGTTGGCAGCAAGTTGGGAGCCAGTTGCCCGTGGCAGCAACTGCAACTTGGCAAACGGCGACGTGAGACTTTTCTGTGATTTTTTTGGATGAACGTGGAGTGCAGGTGCGGCACAGCACTGCCCGGCGCCGTGACGGGCACCCAGATTTCCCGTTCCAGTGTGCTGGATCGGACGGCACCGACACGCCGTCTAGTTTTTAAATGGATTTTCAGAGCGTCCTGATTGTCCCGAGCTGGCCCGATGGTTATTTTAGTCATGCCACCTGGCAGCCTGGAACGGTCCCGAGTCTTCCGCTCACAATGTTAAGGTTTTTTTCCTTTTCCTGGGGTGTTTTTTTTCGAAACACGGTACAATCAAAGACGCTCATACATACGCGTACACACTCACCCCTATGAACGCACACACGCACATTCTACCCCTATGAGCACCTCCAAGAGACAGCGTTGAATAACTGATTCGGCGGGTCTTGAGATTGACGAAGTCAGCACAGGCGTCTCGCTATCGACGGGACGTCGCCTCCCACTAAAGAATATTCCACTTTTATAAGACACCAAAGTGTCAAATCTGAGATTTGAACTCTGGTGGGCTGGGGGGTGCCACTGCCATTCTAACCATCCAACCACAGGTTGGTTCTCTGTCCTAGGGTGTTTCTCTATTGATCGCCTTCCACAATGTACTCCTCCTGAGTGAAACCTATTTTCGTCAGGAAGCAACACACTCTGATAGCATTCGGCAGATCCACACCCCGATTGAGTACAATGTGTATTCGATTAGGGTAGTTCGGTTCGGGAATGAAGTGGAACGGAATGTCATGGTTTCATTCCACTAGAATGGGTTGGTTCATTCTTGTGTTTGGTTCGGACAAGAGAGTGTAATGCAACGGTTCCATTTTGTGTTCGGTTGAGGCTAAAAAACTGGAATGGAATGGCTAGAATTTGGTTCAGCTCACCTCTTTACTACGCTAGGTAAGATTACCTCGTTTGTGAGTTGTTCTTATTTGCAATAACATAATCAAAATTTTGGCAGCAATTCGTTTGTATTTCCAACAATTAGCAGTGCAAATATATAATCACCTGGTAGCATTTCGTTACAGTTCATAGCATAGTTGGGGTCTCCATAATTTCCTGCAATTTTTTGGGGGTCTCCATGGCAGAGAAACGTGGTTCCTTATCGCTAACAGCCGCTGCTGCCTGCGTGCCCGCCCGCCACCACCGCTGCTGCCTGCGCGCTCGCTGCCGCCTGCCCGCCCGCCGCCGCCTCTGACTGACCGCCCGCCGCCGCCGCTTGCCTGACTTCCACGGCCGCCTAGGTCGCTTGTCGCCGGCCTCGCTTCACCTCCTGTGTGCCGCCCGAAACTGATAGAGGAGCGAGACGAGGGTATGAGGAGGTCGGCTCGGGTGGGGTTTTTTCGGGGGCGGGGACGGTGAGAGAGATGGGGTGGAACCAGTGTGTTCCACCGATTCGGTGGAACCAGCGTATTCCGCATCTAGCGAGAATATTTGTTTCGAGAAACGGGTGCGTTCCATTCCAGTAGCCAACCGAACACAAGTATGAGCCTCTGGTGCAGAACCATTCCATTACATTTTACTTGGTTACTCCAACTGAACACACCCAATAGGAGCCTTTCAGTTTCAGGATGCACTAGTGCACATCATACACTAGTGCACATCATACGCCAACGATGGAGGATCGGGCCGGTACACGTTGTTATCGTTATGTTGCTCCACCTCCACTGATTACCACACTATAGCCCAACTGGCCAAGTACCAAGCTCTCACTTGCAGCCGACCAATCAATCAATCTCAACTTCTATTGTTGTGTGACAGAACATCCAGTTCCTAGCACTAGCAACCGCGTGTTAAATATAGGTCTAGCGTAGTATTTCTGTCAAGTATATGTAGGCGTATATACGCATGTATTTGTGCTGATCAATATAAATAGAAGAGTCGTGAGGAAGCTTTGACCCCACGAGACCCTAAACTCAAACTTGGTATCAGAGCGTAGGCTGTACTTCCACCTCCGCCAGATACCGTAGGTTGCATCATCGTATCCCTCCTCCCGCGCCACATTATCCACGCTGTCGTCGCCGCGATGGCCACGACTTCAACGCTGTCGCTGACTACGGCTCGCAGCATCACGGTCCTTGGCCCCATCATCACCCCGCCATTTGAAACGGCGGCAACTCCTGTCCTTCCCACCATCGTTGTTCATCTGAACAACGGTATCTTCATTCAGTGGCGGAGCCAGGACATCAATATTGTGTAGTCAGTTGAAACTTGTGAAGTCAAATACATGTACTTGTAGTATATTTAAAGTTTTTATTGTCTACTTGAAGCTTGTATTGCCAAAAAAATGTGTAGTCAGTTGACTACACAACTAAGGCGTGGCTCCACCACTGAGTATCTTCATACTTTGGAAGGCACGTCTTCCCAACTTTGTCGGTGCCCGTCTCCACGGATACCTCGACGGATCGGCGATAACACCGGACAAGACCGTGACGAAGGGAATTGGTGATGTTGCCTGGATGGTGACCAACCCCGCATACACGCAATGGCGGACCCTTGATCTGAAGCTTCTCGGTCACCTCCATGGGTCAATGACCAAGGAAATCTCCGCCCAGCTCATCTACTGCACTCCGGATGTTGCGGCCTAGGGATCCGTCCACGCCATGTTCGCCGTTGATAACTCCACCGTTGTTAGGCATCTTTGGTGCCATATCCAAGGGTTGAGAAAAGGTGAATCACACATGTGATCACACACGGCGAGACATGCTATCCAAGTTCTCTAAGCAGGACCATCGCACGCTCAAGAAATTTGGTCTGCTAGCAAGTGATGGGGCAATACAAATCCCAGGGGATGAAGCTACCCCAAATTCCCGAGGGTTTCCTGGTAATCTTCACTAACTTCCTCCTACGCGGTTTGTCCGTTTTAGTCCACGAATTTCTTTGTGGACTCTTGTTTGTTTATGGGATTCAGCTTTATCAGCTGACTCCTAATTCTATCCGCCATATTTCCATCTTTATAACCCTTTGCGAGTGTTTCATCGGCATCCATCCTCACTGGGGCCTTTGGAAATGCATCTCTACCTTCGCCGAAACAACTCGAGGAACGTCATCTACAATGTAGGTGGTGTTTGTATATGTGTGCGACCGGAGGCCGGATATTTTAATCTAAATTTCGCTGACTCCGTCCAAGGCTAGCGCAAGAAGTGGATCTACATCAAGGACGAGTCAACTACCACCCAACAATATGGCCTTGCTCCCTTCGACGTGTCGCAAGAAATTTTGAGGCGCAAGTCTTGGGATGCAGAAGCTACACCAGAAAAAATGGCGGCTACCGAGTCCCTGATTGCTCGGATCCAAGCTCTGAAAAATACCCAAGGGCAAGAATTGTTGGGTGTGCAAATCATTGTGAAGTTTCTACAAATTTGAGTGCAACCTCTCCAGGCTCGCTCGAGTCCCCTCTGGCTATATTTCGGTGCTGGTCATGCTGCTACAATCTCCGAAGACCTCTCCATGAAGGACTTGGAGAAATTAGTGCGCCGCTTCACCTCGCTCAGCAAAAAGTGTTCAGTTCCTTCCTCCTGCCGTGTGGAACCATTTAGTGGTACCCATTCCCTTCCAGCTGTATCGAGTTTATGTGGTTTTACGTTTCCCGCTTTCTTTGCCCCTCTATGATATTAACTCGCACTATTACCATGCAGAACCATCAAATTCTTTCTTGCTTCCTCCTAACCCCGACGGTGGGGATGTACCTGAGCGAGCCATCATCACTGATGACTCGCAAGAAACCTCTGTTCGTGACAGTGAACCCGCAGAATCTGAAAAGAGTGCGGGTTCATCTGATAGAATCTCGGAGTCAGGACATGCTTCTGGCTCCTCCCAAACAAATTATGTTCCTCATGCGACTTCTCCAGATAAACGCAAGAGAAAAAGGACTCCTGATGAAGAGGATTCCGACGCGTCAAAGCTGTCTCAACCAGCTGCCGAAGAATCTTCTCCTGAAGAACAAGCGGAATTCGACCCCTTCGCTTCTGCTGCCATCGTGAGCTCGTAAGTTTTGTATTTCTTCCTCCTAGCTATTTTTTACTTGACTTCTTTGTCATGTGCCGAAATTGTCTATATGCGGATAGGGATTGAAGAGCCTCTGGACCTCGACGCTCCCGGACCAGCAAATACGAGTACATCTCATACGTTGGTCCTTTCCGAGGATCCGAAAGTTGCCTCGTAATCTTTGGATCCGCCACGCAACCCCCGAGCATTGAGGAAAAAACCAAGGACGGGTCTTGCTGGTAAGGAGGTGATTGCTACCGGGAGTTTATTGACTCCTGTCCTTGTTTGCCTGATCATACTTTTTTGTTTACTCGAGAAATGCCAACTTCTCAATGCTTTTCTTTTGCGTGTTGACTATTTCGCAGCCCATGATGAAGGAGATGATCGACATAGGTTCCCGATATATCGGGTTCCGCGACGAGGCCGAATCCCTAGGAAGTAAGTTTTTATTGTATATATTCCTAACGCTTCTTTGTTGTTTTCCTTATACCGTGATCCCTTGTTTTATCCAGAGGCGTTGCATCTTGCTGAGAAGCGTGCCAACGAACTAGAGAGAAAACTCAAAGCCAGCGAGAAAGCTCGCGAAAAATCTAAACAAGAAGCTGCGAGTGTTGGAGATCTTCAATATAGAGTCCATGCCGCTGAAAATGCTTTGAGTGAAAAGGAAGAGAATATTGCCAAACGGGAAGTCACCATTATTGCGCGTCTCTATACGCAATCCGCCAGATTCATAAGTAATGTTTCTTTTTTCTTTCGCCACTCTTTTGTTTGTTTGTTTATTCAAGCTTCACATTTATATTGACAAAAGTACCTCTTTCTTCAGCAGAAAAAATTGATGAGATGTACACCAGGAACCAGGATTTGGAAGAAGATGCCCTCCTGGATACTCTCTCAATTCCAGAGATGAACTGCACTTTGGCACGTGATTGCTTGAAGGCGACGTGGATTGCATTCGATCGCATATTCCCACACTTCTTCCCGAACGCTGAACTGCCAGACAAATTTGAACTTATCGCCAAATGCTTCACAAAGAAAGGTGACCCAGCTTTGGCGCACCGCCAATCAAGTCTAAAAATTAGCGTCGAAGGCACCATTGCTCTGGTGATAGCCAGCGGCGAACAGGTCAACTGGGCCAAAGTTGCTGCTGTTCGGGGATTGAACAACGAGAAGTGGATTGCTCTGATAAAGGGCGTGAAGTCCTTCTCGAAGAAAATCATCTCCATCCTCGACCCCAAATCCCAGCACTGCCCAGACGGAGGTCAAGTAGACAATCTTGTACTCCTTTATTTGTAAATATGTTTCCTTTTGTTGCCCCCAATTATCATGTAAGCGCCTTATGAGCTGCATATTTTGAACTCCTTATTGTAATATATCATGACTATGAATGGAAAAGTTCACCTTGTTGGATGATTGATGTCAAGTGTATTTTACTTTCCAGTTAGTTTTTGACAACTATACCGAGACTGGATGTTCCGACGCGCCTCTCGCTGCATTGCAACCCGCCAAAGTTCCGCAAAATATTTCCTCAGATGCATCATCAATACCTGACTCGATGAAAAGGAAGATGAAAGAACTGCGACAACAACTCCAATTGTTCAAAAAATAAACTATATGACTGCTTTGGACCAAGCACGGAAATCTTCGGATCGTGAACAAACTGCTCTTCTTCAAGCGCAAGAGTCCCTGAAATCGGAAGAAGCTGCCAATTCCAAAGCCGCTCGCGCTGCCCAACGCGAAAACTACATGCTTGACCTCATGACTGACGCAAGTCAACACATGGCTGGTGTGTTTCCCTTGTCCTATCATCTTCATATTATCTTGCTTTGTTCATCCACTTACTATATTGCTTTTCTTTCTCCCCCATAGGTTCCTTTTTAGATACCGCTCTAGAGGATGAAAGGGTGAACTTGCGGGTTGACGGTCTCACGCGCCTTGCCAGAGATAACAATATTGATTTTTGGGCAGATGAGACGCGTTGTCGCCGTATTGTTTAATTTAAAGATTGTGCCACCCGGACTCGAGAATTTCTTGACTTTTGCAACAACACACTAGCCATGGTATATAATGTTATGTTTTCTCGAATATGCAGCCCGAAAATCTTACTCAGCTCACGGAGAAATTTAAGGATGTGCTTAACATCCATAACTTCGTGAAGATTCAGATGGTTGTTGGTGCCAAATTTGCTTTGATCTGGCTTAGGATTTACCACCCGAAGATGGATCTGAACAAAGTCGTGGAAGGTGTTCTTTTGAAGAGCTCGAAGAAAAAGATAAAGCCTGACCGACATATTGCGGATGTGTCCAATGTTGCAGAAAAGATGATAGATAAACTTCTTGAAGTAGATTCTTCCTTCTTCAAAGAATTCCGATATGAAGATTCGACGCAACAGATGCTTACTGCAAAGGAGAATATAGATAAATGGATATAGAAGCTTTTCATATTGATTACTGTGTGAGGTTTGAGCCAAGACGCAGCGTTGTGAATATGTACTTGTCATGTACTTTGTTGTTTGAACACCAAATCATGTTGCACGCAGAGATACTTCCGCCTTTATTGTATTGTCGTGCTATGTTTATAAGTTTGCGATATGATTTTACAGTCAAATCAAACTTTACTTATGGCGGTCAACTCTGTTGTTGGATTTTTACGTTCATCTCAGCCCCCAAGTGTTGCGGTGAGGTAGATTATTGGTTATTTTTATTCACAAGGCTTGTGTCAAGCCAAGGCAAGTACAAATATCTTCGAGTAAACTATATTGATTTGTGCGAGTTTAGCACTCGAGCCTGAACTTTTGCGAAAAGACACAATAATTTCTGATATCTTTATCTTTATTAACCATGTTATATTTCAGCAAAGCAATCCCACCTTATTAAAAACCTTTCAGTCCCACTTGGTACCCTGAAAGGAAAGGAGTGCGTCTGAAAACTTGCGAGCTGTTCAAATACAATGTATGTTTACATAGTTGTTACTATATTGACTCTTGTCTACGCGTAGAAGCGCCGCAACTGTGCCACGTTCCGCGGGTTCCCTTCATCTTTCTCTGTCTTCTTATCTTTTAGTCGATATGATCCCCCTGGAATAACTTCAGTGACGATATATGGTCCCAACCATGGTGCTTCCAGCTTCTCGTGGCCATCTTGCTTGTGTCGAAGAACTAAATCTCCGACTTCGAAAGATCTAGGTTGCAACCGACGGCTATGGTAATTCTTGATGTTCTGCTGATATGCGCTTACCCTGGACAACACCACATCTCTTGCTTCATCAACTGCATCAACGTCGTCTTCGAGTGCCTTTTGCGAGACATCTTCGTCATATTCCACAACTCTGGGGAATTATGCTCTATTTCTATCGGGAGCACAGCTTCGGCGCCATGGACTAGGAAGAAAGGGGTTTCTTGAGTTGCTACGTTTGGTGTAGTTCGCAAGCTCCATAACACGGAGGGTAACTCGTCGACGCAAGTGTGCCTTCCTTTTTCGAGTGGCGCCAGTAAACGCTTCTTGATGCCATTGCATATAAGGCCGTTTGCTTTTTCAACTTGGCCATTGGTTTGTCGATGTGTGACAGACGCAAACTGCAACTTAATACCCACGCCTTCGCAATAATTCTTGAATTCTCGGGAGGTGAAGTTCCTGCCGTTGTCCGTTAATATGTTGTTAGGGACGCCAAACCGAAAAACTATGCCCTTGATGAAATTTACTGTTGCTGCTGCATCTGCTGTTGTGACTGGTTTTGCTTCAATCCACTTGGTAAACCTGTCGACTGCCACAAGAAAATAAATGTGTCCTCCTGACCAGGACTTATGCAATTTTCCCATCATATCGAGTCCCCATTGGGCAAAAGGCCATGCCAAAGGTATTGGCATTAACTCTGCTGCTGGAGAATGAGGTTTGGACGTAAATCTCTGGCAAGCTTCACAGGTACGCACGATCTCCTTCGCATCTTCTATAACTGATAACCAGTAAAAACTAGCTCGAAAAGCTTTGGTTGAAATTGCTCGACTACTTGCATGGTGGCCGCATATCCTTTCGTGTATGTCCTTGAGTATGATATGTCCTTCTTCGGGTGTAATACACCTCTGCAGGACACCCGATGTACTTCGTTTATATAGTTCTCCTTTAACCACTATGAATGATTTAGATCTCTTCGTGCTTCTACTGGATCTTTGGTATTTCTTTCCTTGTGATATATGCCAGATACATTTGCATACATGGGATTTGTATCATCATCACGTCCTCTGGCTCTTCCTCTTCATCCGAAATCGGCTGTTCTGGGGCTGCTGCAGCCGCCGAGGCTTTCTTGGGTTTATCTTTTTTGTTCCTTCCATCGTATTTGGCTGTCATATGGGAGATAGTTGTAGTACAATCGGTCACCACCAAGTTGATAATATGGGCAAAACAACTAACATCTCAATAGGAGCTTCTAGCAGCAAACATAGCCTTCAAATTCCGGACTGCTACATCATTGTTCGATGCATTATCTAAACTAATTGAGATGATTTTATCTTCTATCTTCCATGCAGCCACACATTCAAACACAACTTGAGAAATCACATGCCCACTACGTGGAGGGTCCAACTCCACAAAATTTAGCACACGATGTTGTATGTTCCAATTTTTATCAATGAAGTGAGCAACTAAATACATATAGGAAAGTGTGTGTTTGGATGTCCACAAATAGTAGTTAAAGCAATTTTATCCACACCTTTAAGAACCTTCATAAGGTTGTCTCTTTCAGCTTCAAACACCTTTAAGCATTCCTTTCTAATGGTTTTTCTACCAATAAACTCATATTGAGGATTCATATATTTCACCACTATGTTTAACCAAGTGTGCTCTGCCATCTTAAATGGATAATCATGACATATCACCATTTTAGCAATTAACTTTTTAGCTTCCTCTTGACTATACTCCCTAGAAGATTGCAAAACTGGAATACCAGTATCACTTGCATTGGATGGGTGAAAGTTGAGAAGGTTTTGAGAAACCACCTTAGCCATTGCAATCTTGTAATCTGAACATGATTTTGTGTAGTGTCTTGTGAGATGTGTAGTTGCTCCCGTACCCCCTGGATCTGCTTTGTAGGATAAGAACTTTTTGCAATAGTTGCATTCAGCCACAATCACCATGGCACCAGATTGTTTGGTGGTCTGGTGGTTGAACGGTAACCTTCAGACCAACCTTCATTCCCTTTTGCCGCTTCTTCCCTCTATGAGAAGTTCCACCACCATCTACAGAATTTCCATCATCGGATATCTCAATTCAACCATCACCAAATCCATCCCTCAGACATGGTATCATTCTTGTCATAGGAATTTTCTTCCTCATCGGACTCATCTACCGACTGCATATAGAGTAGTGACAATCATTCAAAGGCTGCACATAGAGTATTGTTGTTGCATCAATTTTGAAATGGAAAAATGCAACTTACCACTGGGGAAGAAACTTCTACTGCAGGTTCTGACTCGGTCTCTGTTGCGGGTTGCGATGACCCTGGTCTAGTTGAATGGATGCCCAAAAGACCAGCTGTCTTCAAATTCATCGCATTGTTGTATGCGCGTCTCCTTCCCTGCGGTATCAGGTTCACCATACGTGCATGCGATATCATTTCATTCATGATTGCGTCGAGAATGGAACAATTGTTGTCCGAGTTCATCGGGACAAGGGAGCAGAAGGCAGATCTTCTGACGAAACCATTGGGCCGTGTCCGCTTCCAGGAGCTGTCCGACATGGTGTGAATCATCAACATCAAGAATGTGAGCCAGGGTTGAGGGGGGCCTGTGCGGTCGAACTGCTCGCACATGCCAATGGACGGGTATGCGTCGTTGTGTGAGTGGGGTTAGTACGAAGTTTGATACCAGTGAAAAAACAAACTTCCCGTTGCACCACACGTGCATTTGCCATATAGACACCAGTTAGCACATAAGTCTCATGTTTTATTTCCACATGCCGAAAACATCGTTATGCTACTTCCTCCGGTCCGAAAAAAATGTCGGGGCCGTAATCCTTAGTAATTATAGCAACTGACGAAAACCCCCTCCAGTTCAGGACGCTCTCACCTCTCATCTCTTGCTCGATCCCCATCTAGGTCGTGGACTCGCGGCGGTGTGCCCGGGCTCGCAGCCAACATATCAAACCGCGTTGACACCGGATCCGGCGATTCGTCGCCGGCGAGCTGAGATGTGGTGGCGCGACGAGGTGAGGGGAAAGGAGCACGGCGGAGAGGAAAGGTGGCGCAGCGAGGGGAGGAGAGCACGGCGAGGAGGCGGCGTGATCATGGCTAGAAGGGGAGCTTCACCTGATGGAGCAGAGAGGCACGTGTGGGCGATGTGCGGTGTGGTGTTGACTGCGGGGCTAAGAGAAAGTGGAGGGCTGTTCTGAAAAAATAACGCATCAAGCCCGCCACTCCCTGCCTCGCTTCACGCTCTGTTCAGCGCGCTCAGAGCGTCCCCAGTGGAGTAGGAACAAACTGCTCAAAGCGTCCCCTGTGGAGCATGAACAAGCTCGGGACACCAGACACCGTATTGGGCCCGCCAAACGAAATGAGGCTTTGGGTCTCAGCTAGCCGACTAGAGATATAAAAAAAAATGTCGCGCGCGCCCCAAAGGCTAGAGACGCGACGCTCTATAGCATCGTTATGTTAGTAGTTACTTCTACATACGCGCATGTCATATGTGATATGTCTATCTTCAGTCCACGACCTTAGCAAAGGTAGCTATTCATAAAACGCAAAATGACGTACATTTTCACACCCAATTCCATTACACCAGGCTGAGGGACTAATCAAATTAGTGCATTAAAAATCTTCTGCATAAATTACGCATCTGTGCATTATGCAAGTGGCCACTCGGGCTAATTAAATTAGGGAGCATATATAATTACATCATGCAAGTATCTTCAATAAGTATTCAACTCATCCACATTAACCATGCTAGGGCTTCATTCCGTCTTGATTTTGTCATCCCAGCAAACATTACTCCAGAAAATATCGGACAATGCCTTGTTCAAAAATGGTCAAGCCCACAGAAGAGCATAACCACTCGAGATAAGCAGGCACGAAATCCCCCATGAGGGGGCACACCATACCTACGAAACAGTAAGATCAAACATTACTAATTTTATCTCAACTGATTCCAGGTAAAAATAATAATGCAATTAAATTGAAGTATGGTATGCGGAAATTCACTTTTGATCTCTGGTGCATATGCATCTCAGTTATTATGGTATATAAGAGGAAAATACAGTACTTAGAAAACAAGCTAACATGTCGTAACAGCAATGATGGATGCACTTTTATTGACATGAGGGTGAAACAAACAAACCTCCAGAAGCGAAAGTTATCCAACACATGATCAATATCAATACCATACTCAGCTGCCCGCATCACAAAAAACCCACGCTCATGAATTCTCTGTGATCCAGAAATTACCTGCTCACCTGTCATGTCAAAGAAATGCAATTAACAAACATGTGTTGGCCCTGAAGTTCAGATTTAAAAGCATCTATACATTTTTGCTCTAAAGTGACCATGCATACAAGTTTAAGAAATGTGTCAGCCAGAAACAAGAGCAATGTTATTTCACCTCGAAAGAAGACATCAAAAGAATTACTGTAGGCAGGGTTTCCAACACAAGGCATGGTGTATAAAGGGCATACAGCCGAAGGATGTTGATGAAGGATGAACAGATCAGTGCCATACCTGCAAAATATGCAATAACTTTATACTGCTTAGTATAAATGTAGTAAAAGTACATCTACAAGAACAGCAAAATACACATACTTCTCCCGAACAAGTTGGCAGAGTTCTTGCTGATGTTTGCCGGTAAGGTCAGTCATATGCTTTACTTCTGTTCCAGCTTCCTGTCAAAAAAAACCTGGCAATGTTTAGTTCTTGACAACAGGGCACATCCTTCATGCAGCATACTGATGGCTACTATAAACTGCATGCTTTTGGTCAGTCATTTGGTATACTGGCATGAAAAAAATGAAAAAAAAAAATAGATTGTGAACTTTTATACTAATTTATTTCCAATTTTATGCAACCGAGCATCAAATACACTTGAACATTATAAAATTCAATAGTACTCAGGAGGTTTGCTTGCCTACGTCATTCAATGGTACTAACCTAATTGGATTAGACTACAAACAACACACTATTCTACTCCAGTATCACACATAGGGAATCAATAACTTGTTCAAATTTCAAGCAAATCCAATAAACCATGATAAAAGGACATAATGAACTATTCAATTTTTGATATACTTGGTTGGTTTCAAAGGAAAATTCAGGTCTAGTTACAAAATGTGAACACTAGTGATATCCCCTTCTACAGTTAAGTGTAAACCATATTCCGCTATGCATCTTCTACTCCATGTTAGTCTTACTATACTTCCCTATATTGTTTGCACATCACACAGCCATGTGGAAGCATGAATCAGGGGGAATACGGGAAGAATGGTTAACCCGAAAGATTGCCAGCACAGACATAGTTGAGGTAGTGCATGATACGGTCAAGGACTTGCACTTGATGACAGACCGACTGGAGTAGCATGGCATTTCCTCATGTAGAGGGTTTAGAGTGGAGCAGCAGCTCGATCTTCAAACATCTTCATGAGGCAATTTGATCAGAGGCGGTTGTCGCATATTAATTATTATTTGCTCGTAATTTACGGGCTCTCAGCACTATAGCCAATGGTGGAGCTAAGCACAAGATTACTCATTCACAACCTATTGAACCTAATGCAAATGAATCCTACAGAAAGTTCCCATGGACGGTAATCTTACGAATTCGGATTAGAATCCTCCAAAATTTCTTTGAATCAAAGAGGCCATAGGCATACTTGTTTACTAGCCATTGACAAACAAATCATTCACAACCTTAGGTTTCTAGTAAGATCGGATGAGTCGATTCAGTCAATAAAATATGAATTAGCCATTGACAAACAAAATATTAATGCCATGGTTGTCAAACGCACCATGGTTAAAAACCAGTGTTGTTTATAAATTGGTATTTGATACCTGGACATCAAAAACCATGATATTCAAATACCGTGGTTTTTCTCAACACTTTCTTGCAAACAGAAGCCATATTTTATTGTCCACGATATTCCAGCATTTAGAGTACTAATGAACATATCATGATAGTTAGTCCTCTGTATACAATATTTACTAGAACAGAGGACACGTCACCAATTTTGTATGCATACCGTAGTTGCCGAAAAAATTGAAACAAATTGAAATATAAGGTAATCCAGACCTATGGATCTCATCATGCAGTGAGAACACAAGAAAGTGTATAAAACAGGAGCAACATCAAGATAGCGCAAAATAGCCACCAAGTCCGTACCTTCAACATCTGAATTCCTTCATCATATTTGAGCATTAAGGTTTCCTCTAGGTACTACATGAATTATCCCAATACGAGTCAGTAGATTGATGTACAATAATCAGATAGCAGGGCACAAGATTTTATAATATTTTATAAATTTGAATGCACAGTGTATTCTTATTATCTCAAAGTATTTCATGTTCTCATTTGATTATCTCAAAGTGTTTCATATATTTAACAAACAAGAAAATAACAATATGGCATGTAAAAACAGGATAAAACGATATTTTACCTTTGGGGGCTCGGCAGGATACCTCTGACTTATTGCCTCAAGCTCTTTCTTGCAATTCTCATTTAAATGCTTAAACAAATCTACCAACAAGGCATTGACAATATCACAAACCTGTGCAAATAAACCCCTTAGTATTAACTCATCATCAGTTATTTATTGGAAAACATTATGCTTCTGGCATACCTCGAGATAATGGTCCTTGATCTCCATTTCAGCAGCTAAATCACAGATGTGCAATTTACAGTTTGATTTCTCATGTCTGAACAAGGGACCAATCTCAAACACACGCTTAACCTCACAAGTAGCCATTTGCTTGTATAGCAAGGGAGATTGTGCTAAGAAAGTTCGTTGGCCAGTGATGTCCTCTGGATTGACGACAGCTAACCCACCTTCAACTGATCCAGCAAATATGCCATGGGTGTGTATCCCAACAAAATGCTTTGACCTCAAAAATTCCATGATTTTCTACAGTTCATATTTCAGAAAATTAGAAAAGGCATTTCATGTCTAGTATATAGTACCAATTCGTATAATTAGAAAAAAAAATGGTGGTGTGCATAAAACAAGTGTGCTACAGTGGAATTTATGTTAAATATTCATGTATGATTGATGCAAAAAAACAGTGTTATGTGGCACATATCACAGGGTAATCTGCAATAAATAGCATCAACATGCGGGAGAGGCAGCCTATTTAAGATACAATACAAAAGCGCGAGCCTAACAGAGAAGTGCCCTCTGCTCAAGAAATTGTTACGATAAATTCAACCTACATACAAACAGTCAACAGATCTGCTGAATATAGGTATTTGATTATTGCAACGAAAGCGAATTCTGTGGCAGATATCACGGGGTAATCTACATGGAATAGTATCACTAAACAGTAGCAAATGCTTAATCAAAATACAATACAAAGCTCAAGCCTGCCTATTATAGAAGTGCATTTTATGTTAAGAAATGGTAGTAAGTTAACGAGAATTTACACCGAATGTGAGACCTTGATTGTTCTTACTCTTTTTGGCTTTCTAAAAATAGAACACATGATGTTGCTATTTCTTTATTTCGTGATGAGTGGTATGTTTGTGACAATAACAACAAAATTTTGCAAACAGAACAAAGAAGTCTGTTATATACCACACAGTAATCCATATGGAATCGTGTCACGTAAAGTAGCAACAGCTTACTTGCAGTAAAATAGCTCTAAAGCCAATATAGAAGTGCCTTTCGCTGTAAGAAAATGATACTATGCATGGTACATATATGAGTCTAACAAGCAGTGGATCCAAGCTATGATTCTAAAAAAAATAAAAAAAGAGAACTCATGCTGAATATTGATATATAATTATTGCAGTGAAACATAATTGTGTGGTGAAAATCACGGAGTAAGCTGTATTCACCCTGATCCTCGCTATGACAAAGGTTGTAGGTTTGACCCACATAACAACTTAACCATAAACATGTTGTCACGGGTGATAATAACAAAGTACTGACATAATGATACATACTATGCGCATTATAGTAGTAAGTAAAAAACAGTACAAAGTACTGACATATTCAACTTCAGAGTGGATGCGGAAGATTGCATGGCACACAGGTAAGGGATTGGCATAGTCATAATTCAAAGATGGCCTTTCATCAGCATGAGCAAGGCCCCATCCAGCCTGAAATCGCATAAGTCGTATCAGAGAATAGTCATTCTTCTAGTGAAAATTCTAGTGAAATTGGCAAACAGAGCTAAGATGGGCGAAAACCATGGTGGGGGGACCTACTTGTCCAACCAACCGAGGTTCACCCTCTCGTCCGACCAGATTCTCCTCCAGCGCGATTGAAGGCCTTGTGGTGATGCTGATGGAAGAACTCTTCGATGCCCCATCAATCGTACTGCCATCTTGCGTCGTTGAGATGGTATGGACCTTCCTCACCTGAATCGCCCCCTTTCGTCCCACCAGGTTCTCTGGCAGCATGATTTGCCTTGCGGTGATGCCGATGGAAGAAGTCTGTGATAGCTCATCAACCGGATTGCATTCTTCCATCGCTGCAGCAGCATCAACCGGACTGCCATACTTCCCGATGGTATGGAGATTCCTCACCTGACTCTCCCCTTCTCGTCCAACTGGGTTCTCTGGAAGCATGATTGAAGGCCTTGTGGGGATGCTGATGGAAGAACTCTGTGATGCCCCACCAACTTGACTGTCATCATCCATCATGGTGACACTATCAACCAGACTGCCATCTTCCATGGTGGCGAGCCCATGAACCAGACTGCCATCTTCCGCCGTGGTGGCCGTACCAACCTGACTGATATCTTCCATCGTGGTGACGCCATCAATGTTGACCCCATGAACCGGACTGCTATCTTCGATTGTGGCAACGACTCCATCAACTGCAGTGTCATCATCATCAACCACACTGTCATCCTCTTCATCCGTGGTGACCCCATCAAGCGGACTTCCATCTTTATTCGTTGCGATGGTATGGAGCTTCCTCACTTGAATCTCCACCGGTTGTGTTGTGCCAGGCAGCAGATCCTTGTCCATCCCAGGGGGGGAGACGACGCCCTCAACATCGAGGTAGGTTCCTTTGCGCAGGGTGGCAGCAAAGTGCACCATGCGCGTGGTCACCCCCTTGTCTGCACTGGCGACGACCTTACAGCGCACCGTTCTAGAGTTGCTGAGCAGCACCACAATGGTCCTCGTCTTGCCCAGTGGCCGGACCTGCATGACACTGCCCAAGAGCAGCACGTAATTGCCCACCCTGGATTCATCGAGCTTTCCGGCGTACATCCATGGCCTCTCGCGGAACAAATCCCAGGGGATGCGGCCGTACACCGAATCGTATGGATCCTGTGCTATTTTTTTCTTGGACTTGGCTCTCCTCCCCTTGCTGCTTCCGCTGTGCTTCTTGGTGACGGCGGCCTGCTGCTCGGTCGACATCTTGAGAACCGCCCTGAATTCAGGCAGACTATGTCGAGGAGGGAGGGAATTTATACAAGATTTCACGGAATCGGGAGAGGCCGTATGAATCGGAGCCGGACTCCCGCCAGGAGCAAATTTCGTAACCCTAGGAAGCCTGCTGCTGCTGTATATGAATCGAAACCGGGCTCCTACCCGCCGGCAGCAGATCTAATAACCATAAGCCTTCTTCTGCTGTATGAATAATTGGAAACGGGGGACTCCTATGGCAGATTTCGTAAACCTAGGAAGCCTGCCGCGGCGGCAGCGGCGGCGCGGATGGGGAAGGGAGGAGAGGGTCGTTGGTTCGTTGCGGTAATACGGGACAACCCGGCCCATTAATTTGGAGCCACAACCACGTTCGCCAAGTTGCTCGGGCGGTCGAACCCAACACTCTAAAAAAGCCCGGAAAGCCCTGGCTCCGCGGTGAACGTGTCGACACGGGACAGAAGCACCTGTCGAACCGGACAGGGGAAATGAACTTTTTTTAGGTTTATAATAAAATTTTAGATTTGAACGTTTTTAAATTTTATCTCTTTGAATTTGAAAAAAAGATAACAAAACAGAAAAGGAAAGGAAAACAAACAGAAAAGAAAGGAAAAGAATAAACAGAAAACGAAAAGAAATAGAAAAACGGAAATGCGTTGCGTTGCATCCGGACTGGAGTTGCGAGGTTCGTTTGTCTCTGCTAGGCAGCTGCTAGCATGCATTTCCCCTGTCCCGCAACATTTCGTAGCAGACACTAGCACAAAAGGTGACAGAAAATATAACATAAATTTTGACAGCATTTACCTGTCCCACAACATTTCTTAACAGACAATAGCAGAAAAAAGTGAAAGAAAGTATAACACAAATTGTTAGCAAACTATTGCGTTACACTGACATGCAAAGTTGCGGGATTATGGCGGTATACAGTTGCAGAGGAGCACCAGATACACTTCACAGTAAGACTTTAAGGTATATGACTACACTTGAGCATTCCAGTTCAAACAGTTACAAGGTTTGACTATAAATCTTAGGGCTTCAAGCGTTGGCAATCCCGTGGAAACAACGATGCCATCTTGATTTCTGGCAACCCTAAGTATAGCATAACAAAGCGCTCTAAACCTGCCCCAAACCCACCACGAGGCGGTGCACCATATCTGCAACCATATATAGATTATAGAGCCCATTCAATTATTGCCAACACAGAAATAAGACTAATATTTTTGTATTGCATTCCAAGAAAGACACATACCTGAACGTTTCCACGAACGATTTAAATGCCGTGAGATCTAGCCCACATTGTTTGATCCTTCGCAGCAGTATAAGGCCATTATGGATCCTTTGAGATCCTGATAGAACCTCCTGGCCTACGATAAACACAAAACAATATTCAAATGACCAAATTGCTTTTCATTTCCTCGTCTCTATTAGTATATAACCGATATTTTTTAGTCCCATATGTGACGAACTCTTGGTATACCTCTGATGAAAGCATCAAACGAATTGCTGTATCTATGGGTAGCATCAGTATCCACCATCTCGGCACAGGGCATTGTATAGAATGGCCTTAATGCCAGAGGATATTCGTAGAGGATAAAGAAATCAGTACCAAACCTACATAATTATTGCACATTTCATAACAAGGACTACAAATCAAGAACTGCAACCATTAACGCGTAATAATTATTGAAAACAGTGGCTGAAGTAACGTACATATCAAGGACCAGCTTCCCAAGTTCTTTCTCAGCCATGTCACTGAGATCATCAAATTCCTCAATTTCGAACCCAGAGTCCTGCAAAGAAGCAGCAACAGGAAGTATATGAACATAAAATAAAGAAAACTGATTGAGCACAAAACAAGCATTAAGTAGAATATTCCGCACTTTTAGCATCTGTATTCCTTCTCTGTACTTTAGCATCAGCGTCTTGGGATGATACTACATAGGCAAGAAATAGTACAGTATGATGACAGGGAACCAGCAAACATTTGACATTTATTCATATACTACTATACTATATGGAAATGTTACCTGAAGATCTACACATGGGTATTGCTCCTTTATGAAATTTATTTCGTCTTGATAGTTTTCCTTCAAATGATCAAAGACCTGAACAAATAGAGAATCAACCAAATGGCAGACCTGTAAACAAAATAGCATAAATATCAGTAACAGTTTATAGAAGGAACATGAAATCAGTGGAATTAACTAGTAGTGACTTATACCTCCATATAATCCTCACTTATTTCCATCTCTGCATGAAGGCCAACATATTCACACAGATGTCGATGAGTCTTCGACTTCTCTGCTCGATAAACATGACCAATCTCGAACACTTTCTTGAACCCGCCATTTAGGGTCATCTGCTTGTATAACTGCGGTGATTGCGCAAGTGCTGCAACAGCCCCATTGGGATATGCCAACTTGAAAACTGCAGCTCCTCCCTCACTGCTAATCTCCGGGGTTAACTTTGGAGTGTGTATGTTCATGAAATTATTGCTTGCCATTATTTCTGCAAATTTCTGCATAAACAAATACTGTGAGTATCCTTGTAGTAGCACAGTGGAGATAATATTGGAATTGCAATGTAAATTACTTACTAACGTCACTGCGCTTTGGATCTGAAAAATCGAGCGGGTAGGGTTGGTCCGCAAGTCCAGGAATCTTTTGTTCAAACGTACATTCAGCGCGGCATGTGCAAGCTTCTTCATATTCTGAACATCAAATGTTGGTTCAGTGAGACTTGAGGTCGCTATATAGCAAGGTAACCTAACGCATTTAGAATAGCAACACATCACCTTGTCATGTTTCACATGCGCTCCTCGAGCAGCATCCTCAAGATGTAATATCAATGGAGCTAGTGCCCTTGAGATACAGTATAACTTGCTCACATCCAACTCGGCCTGTCAAGTTACCAAATTAAACAGAGTAGAGAATAGAAGTTACAGGCTAAAAAAGAGGTGTGTGTGGCAGTATGAGAATTTACTAACCTGATTGCTTGTACTGAACCTGGCCACGCCATGCACCTCTATATAACTTTCCTTAGTAAGTTTCCCAACATATGATACCATGTCGCCATCTACGCCAATTATATCCGTAGACACGACGCATTTGACTGTGTGAGGGCCATCGCGCAACACAACAAGTGCCAACTTCTTATTCTTCTTGCTAACGCTCTCGGCGAACCCCTGTACCATAACAGTGCCACCAGCAGCGTCTGAGCTGAGCTCTGAAATTTCTGCCCTTTGTCTTTTTAAGGTACGCTGGCACTGGAAGATTTCTTCAGGAAAATCGCCATAACACTGAGAGAAAAACTCCGAGTCCAGGGCCACATTGTCCTTGGTGCTATCCTTGAGCAGGCGCTTCTTGGTATTGCCGCTCCCCTCTGAGACCACCTCCTCCTGAAAATAAAAGTATGTTTGCTCACATTTCTATGGGTAGTATTCAAACAAAGAATTTACCACCTTAGTTGTCAACGAAGTAGCACTAAGTTTACGACACCATGCTAACTACAGATATCAACATGCCACAGTAATCGACCTACAGATAACTTCACCAGTCTGGCAGTCACCACTAACCTTGCACACGAATGGGGAAGTCGCATTCTCAATCATTATAAGAGGCGAAATGGTATTGATTTCCTCCGGTTCACTTTCCCACGCACATTTTAGGACACTATCTTAAATTTGTTTCAAGTTTCAACTGACTTCGTCAATTGCATATGAAGGAGGTTGCTGCCAATCATGTTGTAGAGTTTTCTTTTCAAAAAAAAAATGGTGCAGAAAGTGTGTACTGTAAGTGGGACAAATTCCAGCGTCCTACGGCCACGGTCAACGTTCACAAAACAAAGGATAGCAAACAGACTTGTCAAATTAAAGGACATGACAAGGCTAAGATGAAGAAAAAAACCGTTGAAAGCAGAAGGACGCAATTCTTTGAATCAGCTTCTCTAGCGGCTGTGAGGGGTGTCTTACCATTTACCATTCTGTTGCACTGGTGAGAAACAATTAAGATGTCAGCTCCTATAGTCAAAACAATAATTAAGGGATAAAGGTACAAAGAGACATACAGATTAGTAAATTAAAACAGCTTTCATGGCATTAGAAAATACAGAACCACATTCACATAGACACAAAATATCTCATAGCTTACAAACATTTGGTCAAGCCTTAAATTTCACATAGGTACAACAACATAGAGTATGGGTTATCTTGTAGCAAATGTGCAAAAGGGAAACTGCATCAACAAGTTGCTTTCAGTGTACTAATGTCGACATTTAGGAGACTGGAAGTGGAAACATTCATATGTATCTTGCATTCCTTTAAAAAAAGGTAAGTATAATGTTGATTGCATGGCCAACAGAGCTACTCCCCCCCGTCCCATGGAAGTTGTCTGAGATTTGTCAAAATTTGGATGTATCTAGAAAAATCTCAGACAAGTTTGATAGGACAGAGGGTGTATTACTAACGCAATGAGATAGATCCCAGATTTTACAATATATTACTGTAATATCAATATATAATTTGATGAACCACTTCGAAACTTGTTAAAAAAGTGCAATGCGAACCAGGTGACAGAGAAAGAAACATGTATTTCAAGATCTCAAGAGTTGATTCTGCTGAATTAATTAGCTAACAGTACTCAGTTCCATGATTTCAAATGTGAATACAACAAAACAGATGAAGCCGGCAGACAAAAATCTATTGATGGACCATTTAAAAAAGGAAGATAGCTAATGAGATTTTGTTAGCAGACCACGAGAAATTTTAGTTTACCATGCATGTGCAACTTCAGGTAGAAACGTATATACTTATAAACTTACATCTGCATTATGATCCAACAGCATTTTCATAGCTCCTGCATGATCTTTTGTAGCAGCACAGTGCAGTGGTGTTCCACAAAATGCTACTGCATCTACATCAGCCCCATTTTGAAGTAAAAGTTCAACAGCTTTCAGGTCTCCTGAAAAAACCATGAATTAGCTGCATAAGATGACATGTATTTATGTAACATCCTTTTTCTAAAAATAAATATCCTACTATGCACTTTTTTCTGGACAGGGAGGAACTAATGCAAGTGGCTGCATACTTAATTGCTATGTGGGAAATGGATCCTCGTGAGATAACAATAGAAAATCACACCATAATACAACTTACAAATTAAAACACGATTTGAAAAAATTGCAGTGCACAGATACAATACAAAGTCATGTGGTTATAATTAAGGCAAACCTGATCCAGCTGCTAAGTGCAACGGGGAAAGGCCATCATCGCTGGCTTTGTTTGGGTCGGCTCCTTGAGTAAAAAGATAATTGACAATGTCTACACCCTTACCAAGAATGGCAACTAACAGAGGCGTTCTACCTGACAATCACATAACAATGAACCAAGCTTACTGATGGTAAAAGGTAAATACATCTTAATCAAACACAACCAAGGTTAGCCTGCTGCAAATGTAAAATAACACGGAAACACATGCTTCCAAACCAAAAATTTGTCCAGGGCTTTAGAGGGAAACAAACCTTGGGAGTCCATGCAATTCACATCAAACAGAAGCTCCTCGATTAAGTACATGCAGACCTCCAAACTCCCTGCGGAGGCAGCAGCGTGAAGGACCCCAAGATCTTCCAAGCCCTCTGCCTCCTGATACCTCAGCGCCTCAATGGCCTCTTTGGGGTGGCCCATGCCGTCGTCCACCACCGTCACCAGCGCTGCACAGAAATTGACCAAATAATCAGCACCCAATGCCCCCGACCAAAGACCTGGAACGAGATAGCGCTAAGTACCTTCGAAGGCGGAGAGATTGTCTGCTGCGGCGGCCTCGAATAGAACTTTCCGCATCATGGCGCTGACTGCGGCATCGAGAGGAGAAGCACCGTTAGGGTTTTGGGTTGGGATTAGGGTCAGATGTAGGCGACGGGGTTACCTGTGGAGGAGGCTGGCGCCGCCATGGGGTCGATGAAGCAGTGGAGCGCCAAGGGTAGCAGTACGAGAGGAGAGGGGTCGATCGGAGCAGTGGAGCGGCTAGGGTTTCGGGGGGAGAGGAGCAGGACGAGAGGAGAAAGCTGCCGTACGCGGGAATGGAGGGATGAAGGAGATGGAAGTGCAGATCACACCGCCTTTGTCGCGTACCCCCTCTCGTTGGCTTTTTTTTTTTTTTTTTTTGAGGGGTAAACATCACCTTTTATTACTCAAAAATAACCGGAGGCAAAGTCTAGAATCTTTTTATAGTTTTCTTTTTTTTAGTCGTTTGTAATCGGTTTCACCAGTGAATTCCATCAGTTATTATCTCATCAAAAGGTGAGTTTAGGAGTCACACTTGACGTCCATGTTCTAAAGAAATTGAGGAACGAGCTAAACTAGTTGAATACCCGTGCGTTGATATGGCTCTTTAAATTTATTTAGTCACCGGGGCACACATATAGATATAGAAGTGAAAATTATGATTATTTTTTGAGTGAATGAGCCCTTCATCACTACAATATAAAATGACACTTTTATTCACATTGCCTTTTTTTGTTTGTGGCAAGTTCCTACATGGAGTAACTATAAGAAAAGAAAAGATTTTTTGGCTCCCTCAACTATAAGACAGGGGTTATCCATATTGACTTAGTCCACACATTTAAGTATCTACGTTTTTGTTACTTCCTAATTTTCCCAATTATTTCGATTGTTCTTATATTCCCTCTGATATCTAAATAAGTGATTTTATTTTAAAACATGAATGTTACTGAAGTAACAAATATACCCTGACCAGTATGATTTGCCACCCATTTCCTTCGGTTCATCTTCTTCAGAAAGCCTACCTCCTTCTTTCCCCCACAGTTTTTTTAGATGGTGATGAAAGCATGAACTAACCTCAGGGCATGTGCTGCTCATGCCAATCTAAAGTGAAGAAGAGAAAAATGAGCATAAATCTTTCTTTCATCATATGTTCATCAAGCCATGCTTTTGTATGATATACATAAATCAATTAAATTTAGAGACGAGAGATCCTTAACATGTAGGAAGCGCATAGGCATTGCCAAAGATAGAAAAGGGCAAGCAGGGAATCTTGCACACCAGACTTTCTTTACCCTGAAGAACACAAAAACTTTGAAGTTGTTTGTCCCTTGGAGACGTTCGAAAAAAACTTTGAAGTTGCTCAAACCACCATTCAGGTGATACTGAACTACTAATACATCTAGAATGAAATATTATACACAAAAAATTATAGTTTCGTTACCATCACAAAATATTTTACAACCAACCATATTTAATGTTTTTGGAACTAAGTGGGGCGTGAATATTAAAACGTCAGGCATGGCAAGGTAATCATTTTACCCAGCATCAAAATTGAGTAAGAACAGAAGTGAAACCTATCTACATTTTGAAAACGAAGACATGTTACAACCTTGGAATTGGCAATGTTTTGTATATTTTTTGTAAGCGCAATATAAATTGACATTTTGTTTCAGTACTACCCAGTTTCATCAAATTAGTACAACAACCTTAAGAAGTATGTTGCTTGTTTCATACTGTGTCAGTGCAAAAATGTATGAAAACTTGCTCTCAGCAGCTTGTTATTGTCTTGCCATAGCAAACTAATTATACATTGAAGATATCACACGCACGCAATGTAGATCGAATTTACAAATGGAATGTGCACAAAGTAGTAGTGGAAGTAGCGAAAAGTGTTTTTGGCTTCCGAGGTCCAGTGCTCTCGCCATTTTAAAAAATAATTAAAAATGTTTATTAGTTATCAAAAAATCTGAAAAATAATTCTGTAGATTGTCAGTGATACATCTCAGAATCATGGAAAATCTTAACCGAAAATTATTTTTACTTTGTGCTAGACAAAAATAACAAAATCTAACATGTTTTTGGAGATTTGAAAGATATGCACTTTTGTCTTTTTTGTGTAGCTTAAAATATAAAGTATTTAAAATTGATAATTTACACGTTTGTGGGATACATTATTGGCTATATGTATATTTTTCAGAATTTTTTGAAATTCAAAAATATGATTTTTAATTTATTTAAAAAACGAGATCAGTGATGCCCATGTGCACCAAATCTCTATCCTAGAAGTAGTACTTAGCTTAGAACAGTAACATAGCACGGTAGGGAGTAGCACGTAGGATTAGATAACCAAAAGGAGCAGCAAACATGGCGTGAGAGAGCGGTGGTTAGAGCATCCCCACTCGTTGGCGCTCCCCACGCTCAAATCCGGCGAAATTTTCGTCCGGATTGGATGAAGATTTGGCGTGGGGAGTAGTAGTTTTCCAGCCGCGTGCCCAGGCGAAGTCGACGATGCGAATTTAAAAAACGGAAACTTGACAAACTACGGCTAAAAACGGTTGAATATAGACTAAATTTAATGATATTTATTATATTACGGGCGGAGTTCATACATAGAGGCCGAATCGACTATATTTCGAATTCGGCTAGGGGAATTCAAACGCATTTTAAAACACGGCGCTACATGCCGAAATGGCGGTAGAACACCGTGTAGTCGCCGCCGTCGTCGTCGAGCCGTCGTTGTTGGCCTTCGGCGCGCGGCCGGGCTGGCGCCCGGCCGGCGTCTCCTTCACCACGGATGGCTTGTACCAGTCGTCGTCGGAGTACTCGAGGTCGACGACGGGGACAACGACGCCGGATGGAGGTGTCGCAGACGGCGGTACCGCGCGACATCGTCGTTGGCGGCTGGAGCGGCGCGGGCGGCGAGCCGGCGTGCGTCGGCCAGTCCGGCGGCCGCCGCTGCTGCTCCGCCTCCTCGCGCTCCCGGCCGCGCTCGGCCCGGGCCGGTGCGGCGTCGTCCGCGCGCTTCTCCTCCTCCATGTCGTGCAGCGACCGGCGATCGCCTCCGCCATCGCGGCGTCCTCGCGCGCTCGCCTCCCTCGGCGAGCTGGCTTGCGGCGGCCTCTTTCTTCGTCTTCTCCGGCCGGCCGCGGCACGGAAGGCTGTCGCGGATGACGAGGGCGCCGCCGCTGCGCGCCTCGGTCGTCGGCGGAGACGCCGGCTCCTTCTTGAGCGCGCACCGGCGTCGAGGCGACGTCGCCTCCTCCCTCTTCACCGGCGCCAAGGATGACCTTGACGCCGATCCGAAGACGACGAGCTGGAAGCCATGCACGCGTGGCTGCCGCGACGCTTCCCCGACGGTCGCGCTCGCCGATGCCCTCGATGCCGATGGAGGGCATCGTGAGCACGCGCAGCTTGCCGCCCTCGATGTGCGCGAGGACGTTCGCCGGCGTCCTTTCGCGCGCTCCACCACCGTCGGCGGCCCGCGGCGCTGCTGCGCGCACGTCCCGCGCGAGGCCGGCCCGGCGCCGCTCGGTAGGCGCGCCGGCTCCTCCCCGCCCTCGCCGAGCCGCCGGAGGAAGTAGGCAGCTCCTCCCCCACCGCGTGGTGATGCCTTCTCGTGAGACCGGAAGCTGCGATGGCGCGGGCGTCGCGCGCGGCGCGCTCCCTCGTCGGTGGGGGCATTGGCTGCGGAGGTGCGCCTCGTGGCGCGCTCGCTCGGGATAGGCGTTCCACCAGTCGGAGGGCGCGTCGCTCCCGCGGCGGCGCGGCGGGCATTGAGGACGCCGCCGCGGCGACGCGTTAGCGCGCGCCGAGCCGCCTCCTCGGGAGGCCTCGTGTCCGGCGGGCGAGGGGTACCCCGCCTCGGTGGAGGAGGTGCCCCTCCCACGCGTGGAGCGACCGGCGGGGAAGCCGTTGTTGGCTGCGCCGTCGTCGTCGTAGAACGCCATCTTGAGAGTAGAGGGAGAGTGGAGGGAGAGTGGAGCACGGGGTGCGCCTCGCGGCGAGCGGACCGGCGTATATAGGCGTGGCCGGCGCGGGGATTAAATGCCGCGTGGATTGCGACGCGTCCGCGGCGAGCTGGCCGGCGGCAGCCTTTAGTGCGCGCGGAAGACGATGCGTGCGCGGAAGACGACGACATTAACTCGCCGCGTGGCCGGCGACTGCAGCCGGCGGCGGAGCTTTACGCGCGCGCGGAAGACGATGCGATGAGGACGACGATCGGTTTCTCTCGCCGACAAGTTGGGGCCACCAGACGCGCGGGAAGTTTCCTCGCCGTTTCGCGCGCTTTCGTTTCGTCCGGAGTCCCCGAGCGCTCCCCGGGGGGCCGGGGACGGCGTGGGATCGCCGGATGAATTTAGGCCCAAATCCGGACGAAAACGAGGAACCGGGGGCGCGACTGGGCCGAATTACGCCGTCCGGATGGAAAAAAGGCTCGCCGGGGGCCTCGTCGGGGGGACGAGTGGAGATGCTCTTACTCCCAGTCCTGGTCTCGTCATGGTAAAGCTTGGACATTGGTTGGCATCAAAGAGCGTTTCGCTCCTCGCTCACCTCCTCTAGACGACCGGGACGGCGAAACCCTAACCCGCTTCACCGCAACCCACCCCTCCCCATCTCCCCCGAGGCTCGTTGCCCCTAGAGACGCCGCCGGGCTTCGCTCGCGACGCTGGTGAAGGGGGCGGCGGGATCCGAGCCCTCGGCTCCTCCCGTGGTTGCTAGGTGGAGGAACTCCGCACGGGGTTCGCCAAGACCGAGGCGACAGCTCAATGGGCCTCCCCTTCACGGGCGGTCTTTCCAGCGGCTTCCCCGGTGGGGGCTCGAGATCAGATGCGGCGGCCTCTAGCAGTGTGGCAACGGGGCCCTGCGGTGGGCGTCGTGGTTGGTGGCTCTGGCGGTCGTCCTTGACCTCGCGGGAGGGTAGGGGCCCTCTTCCGCATGATTCCATGAAGGTGGTCAGGTGCTCTTTGTCCTGGGTTCTTCTTCTTGTTCAAGCCCCGCTGATTGGTGTCCTTGGTGTCGTGGAGCTGCGATCTTTACTTCTGCAAGGCGTAGTGCTTGTGTTGTAGCGTAGTGTTGTAAGCTTCTTAGAGTGTTCCTTTGTATGTTCGGCCGTTGTGGTGTGGTGAGAGGACCTTGTGTAATCTGGCCGGTTGAGAGATTTGTTAATTTAAAGTCGAGCTTTCGAGCCTCATGTCTAAAAAAGCATTGCCATTAAACATGCCACTATTATTTCTCTTGAAGAGCTCCAATAGACTGCGATTAAAACTGACATGCCACGTGACAACTAAGACGGTGGGGCTTAATTACCAGTCATATGCGGTGGGGCTATTGGGCTGCCGGTGGTCGAAGAGGTTGGCGCCGAGGCTCTTGGTGCCCAGGTTGCTTCCGGGGTGGAACACGCTCCTCCATAGGTTGTCGCTGCGGTGGTGTTGACGAGGACGGTGGCGCCGGCGTGGTTTGGGGGTCGTCGGCATCGATTTACTTGACTCGCCTGTAGCTAGAGCTACTCCAGGCCTCCAGCAAAGATCCATGGAAATCAGCCGTCAGCTAAAACCTAATAAATAAACACGTCAACACGTACTCCGGTTGAACAGAACAATCTCGTATCTCTTTCCTGGAAACAACTGATTAAACAGTCTGCTAGTTCTAGTTCTTACGCTCTTCTTATTAATTTCAGGCCATTTCGCTACTTCTGCAAACTCTGCTTGTCGAGGCCTGTCTCCGGGCGAGGCCCGGCCACACGCCGGCCTGCTGATCACCGACTTGACTGGTAATTATTGGAGTTGCTGAAACTATATTGATGCACTTTGCAACTGAAAGTTAGATTGTTCTTTTTGTAACTGACAATTAGCAGGGGAATAATGTCTATGTAAAGCAAAAAAAACCATTATTTCTCATCTACAAGATCAAAACTACACTGATCACTGATGGTTCTTTGTACCAAAAGTTGGAATCCTATATGTGAAAAGACGTAGCAATCTCCTAATAGAAAGAAGAAAAGTGCACAGATTTAATGAAACCTGAAACATCAGTTTAGCGGCACAACAGTTGGTCTCCAGTACGCGCCATCGAGAACGCATCATCAAAGAATACTTGTGCTGCGTCCGGCTACATTAGCGCTCAGTAGTTGACCAGCCTCCGGTAGCGTGGCCGTGAATGCTCCGAGGAATACCTCCGCAACGCCCGCCGACATAGGGGCGGCGGAGGGCAGGAAGACGAGGTCCCGGCCGTGGCAAGCTTCTTCAAGAGTGGGTAGCGGGGCTATTGAAGAAACAATGCGGCATGACACTCGCCGACGTCGCCGTGGGATGGGGAAGACGCGAGAACACTTCGAAGAAAAAGGAAAGAAAAAAAAAGGAAGACGGAGCTGAGATGGGCAAGCTATTATTTGGCAAGTAACGATTTGATTGACAATGTGATTAAGGCTAACCATGGAAGGCAAATGTCAGAATACGGAAGAAGGGTATTATACTCCATATCTTATTAATTGCGGATCAAATCCCTAATTTTTGTTTGTTAGGCGATTTGTTTGTAACTTACCTTTTCTTTGCTATGGAACCTGTGAAACATCGGATACGAATCGACGGACTGGATGTTTCGAATCTCCTTCATCAAACATGTTGTATGACCTACGACCAACTCCAATATATCCAATATAATAGTAAAGACTATGTGTATGGGAATTAAAGCATCTCTTCTCGTGGCTAAATTGGACTTCGGCAAATTCCATAGACTGCTGAGCAATCTCCTGCAGGATCGAGTAGTAGCAGCATTTGCTCGAGTCCTTGATGGCATTGATAACCTCCAAGCAATTAGATGCAATATAAACTCTTTAAAGTTGCAGATCTCCATCAAGGGATAAACCCTCCCGGCAAGCTACTGATTCTAGCGTGGCTGGATCAGAAATACCTGGAACTTAGAGTGCCGAAGCTCCGAGAAATGAACCATTTCCATCTCAGCATATTGCAGCAACAACGCCCCTGTTTCCATGCTTAGATACCGCAACATCTACATTTATTTTGACGAGACCACTTGGAGGAGCTTTAGACTGAAGGCTCGAGCAGAGCCCGACTTTAAATTAATAAAGCCACACCATACAACCGAAGGTCCAAGATACAACTCACACCGATAGCACGAAAGGTAACACAGTTCACGAACTAACACATCCAAATGCCCCAACATTTGGAGAACACATACACACAGACATAAACATAATCCAGATACATGCTAGATATGATAAAGACAGCTAAGAATGCTATGTCAATGGTCAGCTCCACAGCCTCACGGTCCTGTCTCCTAGCCACTTGCTTCCACACCTGTAGATAGAGAGACATTTTGTATATGCAATCAGCAGGTTGACTAGGGAAGCGCCCCTCAATGGAAAATTTGTTTCTAATGTTCCACAGGGTCCAGCACAGCGCCGCACAGCTAATCCAGTAGACCCGTTTAGTTTGGACTCTGTACGGTTGAAGCAGCCTATAAACGTCCGCCAAACACGTGGGGTTCCAAGTACAATGCAGTAATTCTCTAACCGCACTCCACAAGAATCTGGCTAAGACGCAGGTGAAGAAGATGTGGTTTGTGTCCTCCATCTCTCCACAAAGGGCACATCTCCCCGAAGATGGCCCCCTCCTCCTACGAATATTGTCATTGGAGGGAAGGCGTTTACGCACTAGCTGCCAGAGGAAGATCCTGATCGTGAGAGGGACAGCGATCCTCCAAAGCACCCCATAGTGTTTCCGTGTTGTGCCCTGGCATAGCCTGAGATATAGGGATCGTACAGAGAACTCTCCAGAGGGTTCGAGAGACCATCGGATCACATCCTGCCCGGCCCTCAGACCCACTGTCTGGAGATCCCTCCGGATGTCAGTGAGCTCCCTGTGCTCAAGCCTGCCAAGCTCCCTGCGCAAGGGGATGTCCCAAAACCCGCCGGCTGCGGCTTGCGCCACCGAGGCCTCCGGGTCTGCCGTTATGGCGAAAAGGCCTGGGAATCTCTCCCGAAAGGGTCTCGGTCCTAACCACCAATCGTGCCAGAACCGGGTCGATGTCCCACTAACCACTTGATGCTTTGTCCCCAAACATAGCACTCGCTTGATCCTCTGAAGCGTGTTCCAGAATTGTGATCCTCTTGGGTGCGAGTCTACCCAGATGTCTCTACCGTTCAGGTATTTGCCGCGAATGATGTCCGCCCACAAACCCTGAGTGCCAGTCATGATTTTCCAAACCCATTTTGCCATGAGACAAACGTTCATGAGTTTGGTGTCCATGATGCCAAGTCCCCCCATGGACTTGGGCATACACACCGCGTCCCACCTGACCCAATGATATTTCTTCTTTGGGCCGTTAGCTTCCCAAAAGAATTTCGCGCGGTGTTTGCGAAGGACGTCGTGTATGCCGTCCCCAAGCATGCACACCCCCATGGCGTGTAAGGGCAGGCTAGACAGGCAAGCGTTCACCAGGATGAGACGTGCCGCCGAGGACATGAATTTACCCGTCCACGGGTCCGCCCGTTTAGCCACCTTTGCTGTTAGCGGACCCCAATCCGTGGCCGTAATGGCATGGTCGGAGATAGGAAGGCCAAGATATGTGAAGGGAAAGGACCCTTGTTTGCAGTTAAGCATGTTGGCAATCCTCTGCTTCTCCAGGTCCGAGGTCCCCATGACCATGACCTCACTCTTATGGAAGTTAATGCGGAGCCCCGACATGTTCTCAAAACAGAGAAGGAGGAATTTCAAGTTGGTAATAGCCAGGTCCTCCGGCTGAATCATGATGATCGTGTCATCCGCATACTGTAAATGTGATACCCCTCCTGGTATGATGTGCGGGATAACACCCTCAATGTGTCCCGCAGCAAGGGCTCTGTCCAAAATCACGGCGAGCGCCTCGGCCACGAAATCGAAGAGGAGGGGGGATAGCGGGTCCCCTTGACGCACGCCTCGCCCATTCCTAAAGTAGTTGCCTACCTCACCGTTGATGGTGATCGCTGTTTGGCCCCCCGAGACCAAACTGAGCACCCGGTGGACCCACCCTGGGTTAAACCCCTTCCGGAGGAGCACCTCCCGGAGAAAAGACCAATTGACTCGATCGTAGGCTTTCTCAAAGTCAAGTTTCAAGAAGACTCCCCTAAGTCTCTTGGATTTCGTCTCATGGATGATCTCCTGAAGGGAAATAATCCCCTCATGAATGTGTCTACCCTTAATGAAGGCCGTCTGGGTTCTACCAATGTATCTGTTAGCTATGGGGGAAAGCCTGATCGCAAACGCTTTAGCAACAAATTTAAAGATAACGTTGATCAGAGCAATCGGGCGGAATTGGCGAATATCCTCCGCCCCCTGAACCTTGGGGATGAGCGTAAGCACCCCAAAGTTAAGTCTCGCGATATCCACACGTCCCAGTGCAAAGCCGTTAAGGATGGCCAAGATGTAGGGCTTGACCAAGACCCAAAATCTCTTGAAGAAAATGACCGGGAACCCGTCCGGGCCGGGAGCCGTGTCAACCTTCATACTCTTAAGCACCCCGTCCACCTCCTCCCCTGAGAAGGATAGCATAAGGTCCTCATTCTCAGCGTCCGAAACCCGTCGATCCGCCACCCAGGTGTCCTGCGTTAAGGAGAACAGCCTGTTCTCCCCTTCCGCCCCCATAAGGTTACGGTAGAAGCTATAGATGTGCTCCTGCAGGTCCCTGCTCTCAGTGATGATCCCCTGATCAGTCACCAGACGGGCGATGGTGCATTTGCATCTGCGCCCATTGGCAATCGCATGGAAGTACGCCGTATTCGCATCCCCATGGAGGAGCCAGGACTGGCGTCCACGCTGTCTCCAATACTCCTGCTCCATCTTGAGCAAGTGTGTGAGTTGGCCTTCCAGATGATACCTCAGCGCCCAGCCCTCGTCGTCCAGACCCGTGGTATCTGCACGTGTATCAAGGGCCTGAATCCTCCCGAGGATGTCCTCCTTCAGATCCCGGTCAGCTTTCCCAATGTTGGCTCCCCAGCCCTTGAGGAATTGCCTCAGACCTCCGGAAACGTGCTGCCAGGCATCGATGGGGTCTAAGAAGGGGCCCCCTAGTCCCTCCAAGCTATGCCACTTAGCCGTGACCAAATCCCCAAAATCCGCGCGTTGCAGCCAGCCCTTCTCAAAGTAGAAGCGTGGGGCACGGCGTCTAGCGTCCTCCCCAGAATCCAGGATCAGAGGAGCATGGTCCGATCCGATGATCGTCAGGCCAGTGAGGGAGCAAAGGGGAAATAACATCTCCCAGTCGGTGGAAACCAACACCCTATCAAGGACACTCCTCACCGGGTTCAGCTGTTTGTTAGTCCAGGTGTATCTGGCTCCGCCCCTGCGGATCTCGCGAAGTGCAAGGTCAGCGATACATTCGTTGAACCTGTGCACCCGCGGCCAGTGGATGTTGTCATTGGATTTATCTTCTGGTCCCCTAATCAGGTTAAAGTCGCCGCCAACCACCAGCGGAAAGGGGCAGGCGTTGACGGCAGTCGACAATTCCCCCAAGAATTCGTCGGAGAAGCGGTGGTCCGCCGGGCCATAAACCACGAAAACCGTCCACATAGTGTTAGTAGCTAATTGGAGGATATCCACCCTAAGGAAGAACCTCCCCTCCGTCCAGGAGATTGCCTCGAACGTGTCCTCGTTGACCCCCACGAGGATCCCTCCCGAGTGCCCCAACGCCGGGAGGGAGTGCCAAGCAAATTTCCCTTGTGGGTCAATCGATCTCAGGTCCGTCTGCGAGAACTCGCGTTTGATCGTCTCCTGCAGACCCACAATGTCAAGATGCTCTCGGGTTAGGAGTTCCCGGATCTGTGGCTGGCGCCCCGGCGCGTGATAGCCACGAATGTTCCAGAAGCCCGCTCTCATGGCGCTCCTGGGCACCTCCGTCCGCGACGGGTGGCCAACCTGGTCTTGCTCCTGCCCCTTGCATTGGCGTGGGGGGCAGTATCCATGTCGTGTTAAGGGTCAGCAGAAGCCTCCCCACTCACCACGACAACCTCTGCCTGAGCGGTGTCGCTCGACTCAGCAGGAGCCTCCCCCAACAGGGAAGCCTCACCGGCCTCACTATGGGCCCGGCGGGCGGCAGCAAACGCTAATGCCGCTTGAGCCTCTTCCTTGGCACGGATAAACGAGATAACGTCCGTAGCCGTCCCCGCTTCAACGGAGAAGGCCAGCCCTGCATCGTGCGCCACCGTCTCCAGGTGCTCATCCGACACCTCCCGCAAAACCACGAACTCGGAGACAGAAGGGGGGGTGGGATCGTACCTGTCGGGTCGAGGTTCTTAGCCGCGGTGAACTCCTGGGCGTGCTACATGATGGGGACAGCCGACGCTGGACCCTGGAGCCGGGCACTCTTGCGCGCCGGGCCAACTGGCACAGTCCTCGTGCGTCGAGCCCGCGGCACCGTCGCCTCGCTGAGCACCGGCCTGCGCGCGAAGTCGTCCGTGTCGTCCACAACGCCCCCTTCCTCCTCAGCCTCCGCCACACGACCAGTGTCCTTGTGCGTCGCCGGAGACCCCAACGAGTCCTCGGAGTCGTAGTCCGACCCGGTGGTGAGAAGCGTGGAGGAGTCGACCGGCGGGGATACCGACGGGTCCGTCCTGATCGCTGAAGGCGGGTGGGTGGGAGCTTGCTCCCTCCGCGCTCCCTCGGCCGCCCTGGTCTGCTCCAATACCACCAGAGGGACCGGCCAGGGTGCGGACTTGCTCAGATTAGACCCATACTGGTCAATCCGCAACTCCACCTGGCCACGGAGGGCCGGCGGCTCACTGGCACCCCTGGCCGTGATGACCGCCACCGGCTCCGCCGGCTCACCGGTCGCCTCCTCTGCAGGCTCCCTGCTCTGCGTGGTGGCCGGCAGCGACTTGCTGCGCTCCGCCGCCTTGGCTCTGTCCTTGTCTCCCAGAGCCCTCCACTCGTCCTCCGAGGGGGAGTTGGCGTCGTCGTCATCATCATCCATATCATCATCCTGATGTGGAGGAGATGGCGGCCGCGGCGCCGAGGTCGCCCCCGAGGCTCCTCGACGCGGATGCCCACGTTGTAGCCGAGGCTGTTGTGGAAGAACTGCACCGCCCCATTCAGCTTGGATGGGTTGCGGCACGCCACGCGCATTCTCACCGGGCCCCTAGCCTTGAGGGTGCTGTGATCCACCTCGAGTGGCCTGCCCAACATGCGCATGCCCACCATGAGCCTCCTGGTGCGGCGCATGCACCTCGGCAGCCCGGAGATACGCACCCAGACCTCCTGGAGCTTCTCCGCCGGCGCCGGGTCCGCATCGGCAAGCTTGATGTCCACCACCGTGCCGCAGAGGGTGAGGTACAGCTTGCCGCTCCGGGCGCTGAAGGTGAGTGTGTCCCTTGACGGGAACACCACCGCGAACTCGCGCTCACCCAAGGCGCGGACTTGCCAGTCCCAGTCGCCCTCGACCAGATGGCGCAGTTCCTGCTCCAAACCAGCGGCCGTCAGAGCCACCCCCGGGAAGGTGATGATGGCCGAGTTGGACAGGTCGTCCTCCTCGTCGTCGTCTTCCTCAAAGTCGACGTAGAAGAACCCCTCTCCGGAGATGGCATGGCCCATCATGGAGAGCTCAGGTTCCTTGCCCTTGGAAGGACAGGCGGCGGAGTGGTGGCCCTCCTTGCCGCAGATGACGCACATAGGCTCCGCCGTGCAGCTGGCCTGGAAGTGACCGGGCCGCCCACACTTGAAGAACTCCACCTGCGCCAGGCCGGAGCCCCCCGCGCCGCCACCTGCGGGAACGGGCGGATCCGCAGCTCCGTGCTGCCTCCCGGCCGGAGGCGCCGGCGGTTTCCCAGCCGCGTGATACGTCCAATTTGCATCACTATTTTATATCATAATTTGCTGTTATTCATTGATATATTTCATATTTGGACACAATACTTATGTTATTTCATCTATTTTGCATGTTTCATCATTATTGGAGGATCGAACACCGGAGCCAGTATTCTGCTGGAAAAAGCACCGTCAGAACGCAATATTTCGGAAGATCAACTGTGGAAGGAAATTATACCAAAAATCCTATTTTTCAAGATGACGAAGGAAGCCAGAAGGAGGAGCCCAGGAGGAGCCAGGGTGGGCCCACACCCTAGGGCGGCGTGGCCCATGCCCTGGCCGCGCCGCCATGTGGTGTGAGGGGCCCACGACCCCTTTCGCCTCCTTTTCTCGCCAAACCCTTCGCCCCGAAGACCTAAGCCACAGAGGAATCCTCACGAAGGGTTACAGCCGCCTCTGCGGGGCGGAGAACACCAGAGAGAAAAGAGCTCTCCGGCGGGCAGGAATCCGCCGGGGAAATTCCCTCCCGGAGGGGGAAATCGACGCCATCGTCACCGCCATCGAGCTGGACATCATCTCCATCACCATCATCACCGCCATCTCCACCGCTGGACATCGTCACCGCCGTAGCAATTTGGGGTTTGATCTTGATTGTTTGATAGGGGAAACTCTCCCGGTATCTATTCATACTTGTTGTTGATGCTATTGAGTGAAACCATTGAACCAAGTTCATGTTCAGATTGTTATTCATCATCATATCACCTCTGATCATGTTCCATATGATGTCTCGTGAGTAGTTCGTTTAGTTCTTGAGGACATGGGTGAAGTCTAATTGTTAGTAGTGAACTATGGTTGAGTAATATTCAATGTTATGATATTTAAGTTGTGGTGTTATTCTTCTAGTGGTGTCGTGTGAACGTCGACTACACGACACTTCACCATTTATGGGCCTAGGGGAATGCATCTTGTACTCGTTTGCCAATTGCGGGGTTGCCGGAGTGACGAAACCTAAACCCCGTTGGTATATCGATGCGGGAGGGATCGCAGGATCTCGAGTTTAAGGTCTGTGGTTAGATTTATCTTAATTACTTTCTTGTAGTTGCGGATGCTTGCAAGGGGTATAATCACAAGTATGTATTAGTCCTAGGAAGGGCGGTACATTAGCACAGGTTCACCCACACAACACTTATCAAAACAATGAAGATTAATCAGCTGTATGTAGCGAAAGCACTAGACTAAAATCCCGTGTGTCCTCGAGAACGTTTGGTCATTATAAGTAAACAAACCGGCTTGTCCTTTGTGTTAAAAAGGATTGGGCCACTCGCTGCAATTATTTCTCTCGCATTTTACTTACTTGTACTTTATTCATCTGTTACATCAAAACCCCCTGAATACTTGTCTGTGAGCATTTACAGTGAATCCTCGTTGGGTTCGACACTCTTATTTATCGAAAGTACTACGATACACCCCCTATACTTGTGGGTCATCAAGACTATTTTCTGGCGCCGTTGCCGGGGAGTGAAGCGCTATTGGTAAGTGGAATTGGTAAGGAAACCTTTACTGTTTGTGCTGATTTTATTTACTGCTTGTCGCTATAAGTCATTATGGAGAGATCTTCTCTTCAATTTCTATTTGGGAAATCTACTACTACTGCAACGGTAGTGGATGAGGCGCCAGGTGAGGAAGTAATACCATATAAAATACCTACGAAAATTATTGAACATGTTATGGATAACCGCTATGAAGGGGATGGAAGCTGTCCATCCTGGTGATCATTCACTGTTTTTGCATGAATTATGCGGGTTATTCAAGTGTGCGGTATTGCCATGAATGAAGTTAGGAAGAAGCTATTCTCTATATCGCTATCCGGTAAAGCGGCGCATTGGTATAAATTGCTTGAAGAATGGTGATTCTCTTGATTGGGAGGACATTGTGCCTTTATTTTATTCCAAATTTTATCCTCCAAGTGAAATTCACAAAGATCGGAACCGCATATATAATTTCTGGCCTCATGATGGAGAGAGTATTGCCCAAGCTTGGGGAGATTGAAGTCTTTAATGCTCAAATGCCCCATTCATGAGCTTCCTGGTAATATTATTATTGATAATTTCTATGCAAGACTTTCTTTTCAAGACAAGACCTTGCTTGGATACTTCTTGTTCTGGATCATTTACACGCAACAAAGAAGAGTTTAAAAGGGATCTTCTTGATCGGATCCAAGAAAATACTGAAGGATGGGAGAATGACAAAGATAGAGAATCAGGTATAATTTATGATTATAAATGCATTGAAGCTTTTATGGATACTGATACATTTCGTAATATTAGTGCTACATATGGTCTTGATTCTCAAGTTGCTGCAGACCTTTATAAAGCTTTTGCCTCTCATTATGAATTGCCTAAGAAGAATTTTGATAAGTATCATGAACCGTATAAAGATAAAATTGATTCATCTATTAATAAGTGTGTTGTAATTGAAACTGCTGATTGCGTTATTCCTGAAGCTTATATTGAAAAAACTCCTTTTCCTGCTAAAATGAAAGAGTACTCTGTTATAAATAGTGCGGTTCATAAAAGTGAAAAGAAACCTAGAGAACCTGAAGAACAAATAAAAGTTGAACCTCTTTGTTGCAATTGTTAAAGATCTTGTGACTGAAAATGTTGAGGATGGTCATATTATTTTACGTGAAGATGCTTCTAATATTGTTTCACATCCTAATAAGCCCAAACAAGCTAGTGTTCCTATGCTATCTCGTTAAAATTGGTGATCATTGCTATTATGGTTTATGTGATATTGGTGCAAGTGTTAGTGCTATACCTTATGAGCTTTACACGGAGATTATGCACGAAATTGATTCTTGTGAACTTGAAGATATTGATGTGGTTATTCAGTTGGCTAATAGAGAAACTATTTCACCAATTGGTATTGTTCGAGATGTGGAAGTTCTATGTGGTAAGATTAAATATCCTGCTGACTTTTTGGTACTTGGTTCTGCTGCTAGTGATTATTGTCCTATCATTTTTGGTAGACCTTTTCTAAATACTTGTGGAGCTATTATAGATTGCAAGAAAGAGAAAATTTTGACCAAATTTGCTGGTGAATCTTATGAGTTTAACTTCTCTAAATTTACTAAAACTCCTTATAAAGCTGATTTGCCTAGTAATGATTTTAAAATGGAGCAGTGTGCATCTATTGTTCTTGTTCCTAATAATACTTTGCAGCAACATTTGGAGGATAGCGAGAGTGAAGTTTTTAGGAAAGAAAGAGAGGAGCTTGAGGAGATTTTTCTTCGCCAACCTATTCTCAAACATGATTTACCGGTGGAAGACTTGGGTACAACACCGCCACCAAAGGAAGATCCTGTTTTTGATTTAAAGCCTTTACCTGATAATCTTAAATATGCTCATATTGATGATAAGAAAATATATCCTGTTATTATTAGTTCTAAGCTTACGAGTTTGAAGAAGAAAGATTATTGCAAATATTGAAGAAACATCGAGGTGCTATTGGCTATACTCTTGATGACTTGAAGGGGATTTCTCCCTCTATTTGCCAACATGCCATTAATATGGAAGATGATGCGAAGCTCGTTGTTGAACCTCGGCGTCGTCTAATTCCCAAGATGAAGGATGTGGTAAGAAACGAGGTATTACGACTTCTTGAAGCTGGTATTATATATCCTATTGCTTCATAGTAGATGGGTTAGTCCTGTGCATTGCGTTCCTAAGAAAGGAGGAATGGCTGTTGTGCCTAATGATAATGATGAGCTCATACCTCAAAGAGTAGTTGTAGGGTATAGAATGTGCATTGATTATCGAAAAGTTAATAAAGTTACTAAGAAAGATCATTACCCTTTACCATTTATTGATCAAATGCTAGAAAGGTTATCTAAAAATACTCATTTTTGTTTTCTTGATGGTTATTACGGGTTTTCACAAATTGCTTTGTTAAAGCTAAAGATCAAGAGAAAACCACTTTTACTTGTCCCTATGGAACTTATGCTTATAGGCGTATGCCTTTTGGTTTATGTAATGCTCCTGCTACTTTTCAAAGATGCATGTCTGCTATTTTTCATGGTTTTTGTGAGAGTATTGTGGAAGTATTCATGGATGATTTTTCTGTCTATGGGAATTCTTGATAGTTGCTTGCGAAATCTTGATAAAGTTTTGCAGAGATGTGAAGAAACTAACCTTGTTCTTAATTGGGAGAAATGCCACTTTATGGTTAATGAAGGAATTGTATTGGGACATAAAATTTACGAGAGAGGTATCGAAGTTGATAGAGCTAAAGTTGAAGCTATTGAGAAGATGCCCTATCCAAGGGATGTTAAAGGTATTCGTAGTGTTCTTGGTCATCTTTGGGTTTTATAGGAGATTTATTAAAGATTTCTCCAAGATTTCAAAGCCTCTTACTAATCTTCTTCAAAAGATGTACCTTTTGTTTTTGATGATGATTGTAAGGAAGCTTTTGAAACTCTTAAGAAAGCCTTAACAACTGCTCCTATAGTTGAACCTCCTGATTGGAATTTACCTTTTGAAATTATGTGTGATGCTAGTGATTTTCTTGTAGGCACTGTTCTTGGACAGACGAGTAGATAAAAAATTAAATGTTATTCATTATGCTAGCAAGACTCTTGATGCTGCTCAAAGAAATTATGCTACTACTGAAAAAGAATTGTTGGCTGTAGTCTTTGCTTGTGATAAATTTAGATCCTATATTGTTGATTCAAAAGTTACAATTCATACGATCATGCTGCAATTAGATACCTTATGACAAAGAAAGATGCTAAGCCAAGGCTTATTAGATGGGTACTTCTTTTGCAAGAATTTGATTTACATATTGTAGATAGGAAAGGTGCTTATAATCCTGTTGCTGATAATTTGTCTAGATTGGAAAATATTGCTTATGATCCTGTTCCTGTTAATGATAGTTTTCCAAATGAACAATTGGCTGTAATAAAGGTGAGCTCGCGAGACAGTCCTTGGTATGCTTGATTATGCTAACTTTATTGTTTCCAAGTACTTGCCTCCAACCTTTTCAGCTCAGCAGAGGAGGAAATTCTTTTATGACTTGAGGCATTATTTCGGGATGACCCACACTTATATAAAGAGGGAGTGGATGGTATTATGCGAAGGTGTGTTCCCGAATATGAACAACAAGAGATATTGAGTAAATGTCATGGCAGTGCTTATGGAGGACATCACGCGGGAGATAGAACCGCGCAAAAGGTTCTACAATCAGGTTTTTATTGGCCAACTCTCTTCAAAGATGCAAGGAAGTTTATTTTATCTTGTGATGAATGTCAAAGGGTTGGTAATATCTCCAGACGCAATGAAATGCCTATGAATTATACTCTTGTTATTGAACCGTTTGATTGTTGGGGATTTGACTTCATGAGACCTTTTCCCTCTTCAAAAGGTAACACTCATATACTTGTTGCTGTTGATTACGTTACCAAATGGGTGGAAGCTATACCTACAAAAAGTGCTGATGGTGAGACCTCTTTGAAAATGCTTTTAGATATTATTTTTCCTAGATTTGGAGTGCCTAGATATATTATGACTGATGGAGGTTCTCATTTTATTCATGGAGGTTTTAGAAAAACTCTTGCTAAGTATGGTATTAATCATAGAATTGCTTCCGCTTATCACCCTCAAAGTAGTGGTCAAGTAGAACTATCAAATAGAGAAATTAAATCTATTTTGGGAAAGAACTGTTAATAAATCTAGAAAGAATTGGGCTAGTAAATTGAAAGACGCACTATGGGCTTATAGAACTGCTTATAAAAACCCCATGGGAATGTCACCTTATAAAATGGTTTATGGAAAAGCTTGTCATTTACCTTTAGAGCTAGAACACAAAGCTTATAGGGTTGTTAGAGAATTAAATAAAGATCCTAAACTTGCAGGTGATAAGAGGTTGCTACAATTAAGTTCTCTAGATGAATGGAGAAGTGAAGCTTATGAAAATGCTAAACTCTTTAAAGAAAAAGTTAAAAAATGGCATGATAGGAGGATCATCAAAGAGAGTTTAATATTGGGGATAAAGTCCTATTGTATCGGTCTCGTCTCAGATTCTTTGCAGGGAAATTACTATCGAAATGGGAAGGACCATATGTTGTTGAGGAGGTGTATCGTTCAGGAGCAATTAAAATTAGCTCTCTCCAAGGCGATGCCACGCAGGTGGTGAATGGGCAAAGGCTCAAGCACTATATCTCAGGTGATTCTTATAATGTTGATGTTGATATTATTCAAGTGGAAACACCGGAAGCTTTCATCAAGGGACAAATTGACGGTCCGCCAGAACTCAACTTCGAATAGGTAACGATGCGGTAACGAAAAGTTCGCGATTTACTTTCCGAACATTATTTTCGTTGTTTTTGGAAAATATGAGAAATTACGAGTTCGAAACGGAGTGGAAAAGACGCACGAGGGCGCCACCATAGGCCGGCGCGGCCAAGCCCGGGCCGCGCCGACCTATGGTTTGGCCGCCCCGTCGCCCCTTCCGACTGCGGTTCGATCTGGTACTTTCCGTTTGTCGTGAAAATTTTTGCTATATAATCCCCCGGACCCCTGGAGGTCCGTATATCGTTTTCTCGACGTGTTTTGTTTCGAGCTGTTTCTGCCAGGATCTGTTTTCGGTTTAGAGGCACCATGGTCTCCAAGAACAAAGGCAAGGAGCTTCCGGATGAAGATAATCAGGATCGTGAGTGGAAAGAAGAGGACAAGAGCGTCAAGGAAGAAGCAAAGGAGGATGAAGAGGAAGTCGAAGAGGTTCCGCAAGAGCATCCACGCACCACCATTGCAAGCGTCGAAGTGGTGACAAACTCGCTCAACGCCAAGAAGAGCGCACGGATTAGGACCGGAGGAGGACTTCCCCGCCATTACCTAGCTCCAAGGACATCTTCTTCGGGCATTCACCATCCTTTCCACAATCTAATCTACAATAATCAAATTGAAAGGACTCCCAAGGCAGCACTGCCTAGCAATTGGGGTATAGATCGTTCTAACAATGCAGGAAAGACGGAGCCCGAAGCTGAAGGTTGGGGAAATAACTCCAAGAGTTGGGACTCATCGTCGGACGAGACTTCTTAACCGCGTCGAGCACAATTCGGAGATGATTCGCAACCTCATATACGGGATTGATGAGCTTCGGGAGCTTATTGAGAAGCTTGTCAAGAATTCATCACCACCATCACCAAAGGAGTAATCCATCATCGGTATTGGCATCCCCTTGGTTTGTTCCAAGCTTGGGGGAGTGCCGCGGTATCACATTATCATTACCTTTTACTTTTTACTATCAAGTAGTGTCATATCATGAGTAGGGAAGTTATCGTATGAGATGGGTTGCAGTGTGGAGTATCTCTCCTTTAGTTTGTCTATGTATCCCTTGGTGTGAGTTATCGTTATGGAATATTAATGAGAAGTCTTATCATTTACATATTGCACACTTTATTTTAGTTTGCAATTTACTGCTATATGATTGATCTTGATTTTAGTATTGGTACCACTTTGGGAGCATTGAGTTAATCTATTTGGTTTTGGCAAACTTAGCAATGGTCAATAGCAACAACACTTTGAGTTTTAGAAGAATAGAGGAAGTACACGTAGAAGATATTATTATCTTTCTTATCAGTTCTTAGCTTAGTATTCTAAGGTTAAAAGCTGTTTGTGCTTACAAGTAAGATGCATGATTGTTTCTATCACATGTATATTTGTTTGTTTCACCTCAATTCTTATGCTTGCTAATTAACCTTGCTAGCCAAAGACTCATATCGAGAGGGAATACTTCTCGTGCATCCAAACCTGAACCCAAACCTATGCCATTTGTGTCCACCATACCTACCTACTTGCATGGTATTGTTTGCCATTCCAAGTAAATACTTCATGTGCTACCTTTAAACAATTCAAAACTTATTACTCCTTATTTGTGTCAATGTTTTATAGCTCATGAGGAAGTATGTGGTGTTTTATCTTTCAGTCTTGTTAGGCAGCCTCCACTAAGGGACTAGTGGCTTCATCCACTTATCCTATAATTTTGCAATAAGAGCTGGCAACGGGGTTCCCAGCCCCAATTAATCAACTTTCATTAATAAATTTCTTCACATGTTTTGCCCTGATTCATCAGTAAGCAACTTAATTTTGCAATAGACACTCCTCCATGGTATGAGATTGTTGGAAGGCACCCGAGGATTCGGTTAGCCATGGCTTGTGTAAGCAAAGGTTGGGGGGAGTGTCAACCCTTAAATAAACTAAAATACATGTGTAAACAAAAGAGAAGAGGGATGATCTACCTTGCTGGTAGAGATAACGTCCTTCATGGGAGCCGCTCTTTGGAGGTTTGTTTGGCAAGGAGGTTAGAGTACCCGCTACCAGTCGTTGACAACAACAAACACCTCTCAAAACTTTACTTTTACTCTCTTACATATGATTTCAAAACTGAAAAAGCTCTAGCACATGATTTAATCTCTGCTTCCCTCTGCGAAGGGCCTGTCTTTTACTTTATGTTGAGTCAGTAAACCTATTTCCCTCCATCTCAAGCAAGCATTTGAGTTGTTGTGATTAAACTATTATATTGTGATTTGCTTCATCATGTCTTTACTCTTTCTTGTTTAGTACAAGTTTTACTTGAATGAATATAGCTTTGAAAGTCATCAATGATTAATATGATTGAGTATGCAAGTTTACTATAAGCTTTAATGTGAGAGCGCTGCTCAATAGATAAGTATAATCTGTTAACTGTTCTCTGACCAAGAACAAAGTTTGCCATCACCAATTATGATTTCTTATGCACCTTTATTTGTGATTACCTTATACTTGTTTCAAGTTGAGTTGTATGAGGAAGTTGTTTACTATAATGTCTTGTGTGAATGAATATGATGCTTCTTGTCCGTATTTTATTTATCGACTCTTCACTCCATAAACATGTGGACCTGTCTACAGAGTTCAGTTTCGCTTGGGGACAAGCGAAGTCTAAGCTTGGGGGGAGTTGATACGTCCAATTTGCATCACTATTTTATATCATAATTTGCTGTTATTCATTGATATATTTCATATTTGGACACAATACTTATGTTATTTCATCTATTTTGCATGTTTCATCATTATTGGAGGATCGAACACCGGCCAGGATTCTGCTGGAAAAAGCACCGTCAGAACGCAATATTTCGGAAGATCAACTGTGGAAGGAAATTATACCAAAAATCCTATTTTTCAAGATGACGAAGGAAGCCAGAAGGAGGAGCCAGGAGGAGCCAGGGTGGGCCCACACCCTAGGGCGGCGCGGCCCATGCCCTGGCCGCGCCGCCATGTGGTGTGAGGGGCCCACGACCCCTTTCGCCTCCTTTTCTTCGCCAAACCCTTCGCCCCGAAGACCTAAGCCACAGAGGAATCCTCACGAAGGGTTACAGCCGCCTCTGCGGGGCGGAGAACACCAGAGAGAAAAGAGCTCTCCGGCGGGCGAGGAATCCGCCGGGGAAATTCCCTCCCGGGGGGGAAATCGACGCCATCGTCACCGCCATCGAGCTGGACATCATCTCCATCACCATCATCATCATCTCCACCATCATCACCGCCATCTCCACCGCTGGACATCGTCACCGCCGTAGCAATTTGGGGTTTGATCTTGATTGTTTGATAGGGGAAACTCTCCCGGTATCTATTCATACTTGTTGTTGATGCTATTGAGTGAAACCATTGAACCAAGTTCATGTTCAGATTGTTATTCATCATCATATCACCTCTGATCATGTTCCATATGATGTCTCGTGAGTAGTTCGTTTAGTTCTTGAGGACATGGGTGAAGTCTAATTGTTAGTAGTGAACTATGGTTGAGTAATATTCAATGTTATGATATTTAAGTTGTGGTGTTATTCTTCTAGTGGTGTCGTGTGAACGTCGACTACACGACACTTCACCATTTATGGGCCTAGGGGAATGCATCTTGTACTCGTTTGCCAATTGCGGGGTTGCCGGAGTGACGAAACCTAAACCCCCGTTGGTATATCGATGCGGGAGGGATCGCGGGATCTCGAGTTTAAGGCTGTGGTTAGATTTATCTTAATTACTTTCTTGTAGTTGCGGATGCTTGCAAGGGGTATAATCACAAGTATGTATTAGTCCTAGGAAGGGCGGTACATTAGCACAGAGTTCACCCACACAACACTTATCAAAACAATGAAGATTAATCAGCTGTATGTAGCGAAAGCACTAGACTAAAATCCCGTGTGTCCTCGAGAACGTTTGGTCATTATAAGTAAACAAACCGGCTTGTCCTTTGTGTTAAAAAGGATTGGGCCACTCGCTGCAATTATTTCTCTCGCATTTTACTTACTTGTACTTTATTCATCTGTTACATCAAAACCCCCTGAATACTTGTCTGTGAGCATTTACAGTGAATCCTCGTTGGGTTCGACACTCTTATTTATCGAAAGTACTACGATACACCCCCTATACTTGTGGGTCATCACCGCGCACGTGTACCCACGGCCCCTACCGCGGTCCACCTCCGAGTTCTCCGGCTGCTGCGCCGCAGCCGCGGCGCGCCGGGCCTCCCGCTTCTTCTCTCGGTCGAGCCACCACTGTGGCTGTTGGTGTTACTGCTGGCCTCCCCCGCCGCCGCTCGAGCTCCCCTGCCGGCGAGGGCGGTCCTTGTTGAGGAGGTTGGATCGGGCGTTGGCTTCCGCCCGCGCGTCCTCGACGGCCGGCCGCTTGCCGTTGCCGTTGCGCCCTCCGTGGCCGTGGCCTTGGCCCGCCGGCGCCGCCCCGCGTCCGCTCATCACCGCCGCCGCAAAGGAGAGGAGGAGAGGAGGTGGGGGTTGAGCAAGAACAATGACCCGGGCCGTTTTCCTGTGCCGCCGCACGTCTGCAAGCGATGCAGGGAACCCTAGCTCAAGCGAGGATAACCCCTTCGGCACCCTGTTGACTGCCAAAACCCACCGGCGGGCAGCGGCCTTGTCAACACTGTAGAGCCGGGGGGAGCCTAGAGCTGCGGCTGGCTGAGACCCCTCCGAGCGACGGCCCGCAATGCTCTTCTGGTCACACGCGGCGTTGCGAAGTGCAAGGGCGTGCCACCGACCTATACCTGGTCGGGAAGGTGATGAGGTTGCCTCGCTTAGTTTCTGCGGGGCATACATGTAAACATTAAATACGAGCCTCGATCGGCTCTCGGGTTATCCCGTGAATCGGCTCAAAGAGCCGATCCACCCATGATCCGTACGGGGTGCACGAATACTTGGCGGTCCTGCTTGATCAAGATGAAGCTAATGAGATCTACGACGATTTAGGGTTTTCACCGCATAACCGGATCATCCTACTCCGGGTTGGGCCTTGCGGCCACGCACGGTGCTCGTAAGCCGATCCTAAACAAGGCCAAAAAACCAACATGAAGTTGATCCTAGGAACATCCCGTTTAGGACTTGCGAACACCACCCTACGTGCCACTTGGATCCTCCCCCATTGTAAGGCCAAACTATTGCGGATATTAAACTAATCCTTGTAGAACAAGGAGCAATCGTAACGGATCAGATCTACTAAATAATGATCAAGCGGGGTGCCGCCCCCACACCTGAGATAGGCGTGAGGGCGGCTAGATATGCAAGGGTTGCACTACGTAAGCATGCTTAAACGAAGAACAATGCTAACCCTAACACACCTAATGATAACTACGTTGCTCGCCATCAAAAGCGCTTCGGTACGAGCAACGCATGAACAACGTGGGGCTTGTGCTGCCTAGATCGCAAGATGCGATCTAGGCAGCATGTCGCTTACCCGATAGAAACCCTCGAGACGAAGGAGTTGGCGATGCGCCGAGATTGGTTTGTTTTTGGGGTTGAACGTGAGTTGTTGTTTATTCCATAAACCCTAGGTACATATTTATAGTCCAGGGGACTTTCTAATGAGGGCGTGCACTAAACCGTGCACGACTAAGATTCTATCTCTTATCTAAAATAATAAACTACTAAATAAAGATACACGGGCAATTCAGCCCAAGACCCTTCGTGCCGAGCCGCCTTAGAATTCTTCCACATGTAATCTTCCAAGCCCGGCCCACCTCTGGATTCGTCTAAAATCTGGTGATAACACATGCCCCCCTGGTTTTGGAAATAACATTTCCAAAATCATTATGCTTTCCCTTCGAAGGGTCATGTCGTAGCAGAGCGAGCCGTTACGGCATCCGTCATCATTATGCCCTGTCTTCTCAGCTTCTCTAAAAATCCTGACAGCTTTAGCATCGATCCCTTGGAAGTTGTAATGGCATTAATCCTTCACCCGATTTATCATTATTTAACCGCGCCGACTGGTTAGCTCTCTCTCATATCCTCTATTCCATCCCAGCTATCGGCACCAAAAAACCCTCTCCTCCTCGTAGCAATGTCTTCCTCTTCCTCTTCCTTCTCAAAACTCTTCCCCCAATCTTCGCCGAAGAAGAAGACCGAGGACAGCCTCCACCCCGCAGGTGAATCCCTTCTCCTCAGAGCAAGGAGGAAAAGAAGGAGAAGCAGCGAAGGCCAAAGCCTCTCTTTCCGCCCAGCTCCCGCCGAAGAAGCGCCCCCGCATGTGGGCGGACCGCGAGGACGAAGATGATGACGAAGAGGAAGAGGAGGAGGATGACTCCTCCTCCTCCATCGGGTACCCGCCGACCAAGCGCTTCCGCTCTCGGGCGGACAGCGAGGATGATGATGATGACGAGGAGGAAGAGGCTCCGGCCAAGGGCGGGGCAGCAGCGATGAAGAGCTCCTCGGGAGCAGCGCCGACGACGTCGGCGGCGGCGATGACGAGGACGAGCGACGACTAGTAGTATAGGACTAGTAGTAGCGAGTGCACTAGGCACCGAGATCCCTCTTTTGAGAGCCATCGGCTCTTTCTTGTAAAGCCGCTCCTTGGAATTAATGAAATTGTTCTTTCCATTTATCCTTTAATCGCTCCAATTTCATTCCCTCCGTTTGCCATGCTAAGACCGATAGCAACGCGTCGGACTTCTTTCCTTTTCTTGCGGCAACGGCCACGGTCCAAGCCCCGTACTAGGCGTCGGCTTTTCCTTCCCGGTTCTGCCTCGAGACGACCATGATGCGGCCGCGGCCGAGGTGACCCTAATCGGCTCTCAAAAACGGGGCATCTTCCGGGCTTGTTGCCCCCGAGTCTCGGCCAAGGTAAAGCGAGCTGTATGGACCTAGGCTCGATCATGTCCGAGGGAGCTCCTTATGCCGAGCTAGCCGATTTAAATATACATCGGCTTCCCAAAAACGGAGAGCCCTCAAGGTGAGCTGCCCCCGAGTTTCTTCGGTTCTGCCGGCCAAATAGGCTCCACGACATTGATCCGATCATTGATCCGATCCGCGCGCCCATGCTGCTCTCGACATTGTCCTTGAAGAAATCTCCCTTGAGTCGATGGCCATGCATCGGCTTTCATGTCCTTAAGTCGATGCCTGTTGCATCGGTCGTGTTCGAAAATTTTCGAATTTTCATTTTTTATTACGGCCGACACGTGCATCGGCCCCTATATTCCAATACCCATCAACAAAAGATGAGATGCTTCGTTGCAATATCCTCGTACTTTCATATACACAGGTGCCCCCGAGCCGATTACTGTCAAGAAAATTGATGGTATCGGCTCCGTTGGATAACATGTTGAACCCGGGTAGACAGGTAGGTGAGGATAATTTTGGCCGATTGCTGGAATCGGCCTCCACGTTGCTTGTTCGTTGAAGGTTTTGTAAGTTCCCTTCGTAAATTTTTGGGGCCGATCACAAGGATCAGCCTCTCTGGTTTGCCCATTGGTTTGATCTTGCTACTTGGTCGAGCTGGATGAAACCAACCCAACCTCCGACTTGATGCGCCTGCTTGTCGTCCACCTTGAGTGCTCCGTAGAGTCGTGGAGCGCTACGCTCCGTCGGCAAGACGAGTACCATGTTTGTGCCAGCCGATGTCTCATCATCGGCTTTCCTCTGTTTAGGGCGCCACTCCATTTTCCGTGGACGACCCTCTTCATCCAGGGTTCGCTGAACCTTTGCAACCAGATCAGGCCGTGCCTTTCTTAGCGTATGTAGGTACAACCTTTCGGCTTCCTCCAGGCCGCGCAATCGCTGAACCCTGCGCTTACGGGAACGGCTGAGTCCGTCGGGGCACCACCTTGGCCGGTGGTACTGTCTTCTTCCACTTCTCCCTCGTCTTCCGAATCTTCAAGATCTGCCCAACGAGGTGACTCGGCGCGTTTGCTTTGTGGCGGGAGAGGCCCTAAGCGCTCGAACACGGACACGTTGGCTGCCTCCTTCTTTTTCGATTGCATTCTGGGCAATTGCCGATTGTGGGCAATCGGCTCATTCCTAAATCCCAGCAGTGTCTGAAGAAGGGGCAGTCCCAGTGTCTGGTGTTGTCATCTTGCTCCCTGGATGCTTCCGTGGCACAGCGCTCGTGCTCCTCCTCATCGGGATTCTGCCGACGATGTCTTCTGGCTTCTCTAGCCAAACGATCTTCTCTATCATCGTAATTGGGTCGCCGGCGTTGGTCATGCTGACTAACATATTTGTTGAGGAGGTGATCAGAGAGGGGTCGCTGATATCTTATATTCTTCACCTCTCCCTCCGTGACATAGCGCTTGCCATCATGATGGAGCCGATCGCGTGGAGCGGCCTCCTCTGTATCCTTGCTATGAGAGCAGCTGCCCTCATCTCCATCTTTGCCAGAGTGGTTTCCAGGTCCTACCATGTTGATGCTCGAACGAGGGACCTGGCTGGCAACCTTCGGGGTAGGTGATTTCTACCATGTTAACGGCGGGGAAGGGTTGGGTGTCGACCTTCATGAGCGTGCTGGTTGAAAATTAGCCGCCCCTTCTCTATCGCCGCTTGGATGTGCTGACGCCACACCGGCGGTCGTTGGTGGCATGGGAAAGCGAGTTGTGGAATTTGCGATACGGCTTTCCGTTTAGCTCTTTCGCCGTGGGGAACTTGAGACCTTCGGGAACCGTCAGCTGTTTCTCCTTGAGCGGGAGGTCGAAGATTTGTTCGGTCTTGGTCACGTCAAAATCAAATCCCACGGGCGGCCCCGGTGGCTTTACCCATTTGCGAGGCCACGGGGTTCCTCCCCGAGTCCATTCAGCCACTTGCTATCTCTTGGCCTCCCGCAGGCACTTCATCCTCCTCCGTATCGACCATGACTACTGCACGCTTGAACTTGTCTTGGTACGGGTCGGGGTGGCGCTGTTCATATGCTGATAGTTTCTGAACCATGTGCGCCAGCGAGGGATAATCTGCTTGGGAGGCCATGTCCTTGAGCTGTGTTGCAAGGCCTGCTACTGCCAACTCGACTCGCTTCCTTTTCGGTTATACGAACCGAATAACATCGGTTCCTAAGATTCCTGAAGCGGCTGGATGTATTCCGTCACCGTTTCCCCGCGCTTCGACGTAGTTGTGCTAGATCGGCAATGCCGGACTCGGAAGCTTCGAATGGTATTGCATATGGAGCTCGTTCTTCCAATTGCTTCCAAGACTGGATGGAGTTCGTTGGTAGAGAGGTGTACCATCCAAAAGCCGATCCGTGAGGGACTGTGAAAAGAGCCTCACGCGTAGCTGATCCGACACCGAAGCCGGTCCTAGTTGAGCCAAATATCGGGCCGACGTGCTCGATGGAGCTGGAGCCATCCGATCCACTGAATTTGGAGAAGTCGGGGAGCCGATATTTAGGTGGCAGCGGGATCATCTCGTAATCGTCGAGGTACGGCTTGGAATAGCCGATCGCCCTTCTTTTCGGCATCATGCCGAACCGGTCTCTCGGTATGGTGCTCGATCCGATCCGTCGTGCTTGGCCGTAGGAGTTGCACTCCGAAGATTCGCCGGGGTGGCGTACTTGGCCTGCCACGTTTGCTTTTCCAGCTCCGAGCCAGCTGCGGGAGCTGGGCTCGGGAGTTTCGTCGGTGTGGCGTATTTAGTTAGCCACGTGCGCTCTGTCGCCGACGTTCCTCCTGTCTTCGCCGGAGTCCCGATGTTGTGGCCTGGTTTGTGAGTGCCCGGTCACCACAATCCGGCACATACATGCACGCGTATCCATGAGGGATCTCCTTAGGCGCCTCCATCAAGAACTCGGTAGTCACCGGGGTCGCCACCAATTCCGTAGACGAGGAATGCCGGTGTAGTCGGCACTTCAGCGAGTGCTGCCAACGCAAATGGCGGCGGTGGACGGGACCTGGAATGGCAATTCTCCTTGATGAGTCCCGAGAGCTGGTCCCGACGGCGAGTGCGGTGGCTCATGATCTCCTGGATCACGCGCGGAGCGACACGCTCCGGACACGTTGACCAAGTTCTCGAGTGGCGGTGTAGCGAGTGAGCCACCGGGTAGTTGATCTCTGCCGCCGGACCCCCGGTGCGTTCCTCCGACGGGGAAGAGAGGTCTATCCCATCGAGTGCACCTTCGGTGAGAACCCCTTCCATCCGATGCCACCGAACGGGTTCTCCGAAAAGAGCCGATGAGGTCGGCTTCGAGGGTAGCCTTGATCTCGTTGTATTGCTTCTTGAGGTCGTCGGGCGGATCCTCGTAGGTGACCGGCGTGCCGTCCGCCATCTCAGATGTAGATGGCGATGTGGTTGATGTAGACGATGGTCCCACCGGGTCGTGCCGAGAATGTGTTGACCGCCAAAACCCACCGGCGGGCAGCGGCCTTGTCAACACCGTAGAGCCGGGGGAGCCTAGAGCTGCGGCTGGCCGAGACCCCTCCGAGCGACGGCCCGCAATGCTCTTCCGGTCACACGCGGCGTTGCGAAGTGCAAGGGCGTGCCACCTGACCTATACCGGTCGGGAAGGTGATGAGGTTGCCTCGCTTAGTTTCTGCGCAGGGCATACATGTAAACATTAAATACGAGCCTCGATCGGCTCTCGGGTTATCCCGTGAATCGGCTCAAAGAGCCGATCCACCCATGATCCGTACGGGGTGCACGAATACTTGGCGGTCCTGCTTGATCAAGATGAAGCTAATGAGATCTACGACGATTTAGGGTTTTCACCGCATAACCGGATCATCCTACTCCAGGTTGGGCCTTGCGGCCACGCACGGTGCTCGTAAGCCGATCCTAAACAAGGCCAAAAAACCAACATGAAGTTGATCCTAGGAACATCCCGTTTAGGACTTGCGAACACCACCCTACGTGCCACTGGATCCTCCCCCCCATTGTAAGGCCAAACTATTGCAGATATTAAACTAATCCTTGTAGAACAAGGAGCAATCGTAACGGATCAGATCTACTAAATAATGATCAAGCGGGGTGCCGCCCCCACACCTGAGATAGGCGTGAGGGCGGCTAGATATGCAAGGGTTGCACTACGTAAGCATGCTTAAACGAAGAACAATGCTAACCCTAACACACCTAATGATAACTACGTTGCTCGCCATCAAAAGCGCTTCGAGTACGAGCAACGCATGAACAACGTGGGGCTTGTCTTGCCTAGATCGCAAGATGCGATCTAGGCAGCATATCGCTACCCGATAGAAACCCTCGAGACGAAGGAGTTGGCGATGCGCCGAGATTGGTTTGTTTTTGGGGTTGAACGTGAGTTGTTGTTTATTCCATAAACCCTAGGTACATATTTATAGTCCGGGGGACTTTCTAATGAGGGCGTGCACTAAACCGTGCACGACTAAGATTCTATCTCTTATCTAAAATAATAAACTACTAAATAAAGATACACGGGCAATTCAGCCCAAGACCCTTCGTGCCAGGCCGCCTTAGAATTCTTCCACATGTAATCTTCCAAGCCCGGCCCACCTCTGGATTCGTCTAAAATCTGGTGATAACACACCCACCACCACCGGTTGGGCTGCATTGGTGGGCCTCGGTGATGCGTGTAGTTGACATGTCCGTTGGGAACCCCAAGAGGAAGGTGTGATGCGCACAGCGGCAAGTTTCCCTCAGTAAGAAACCAAGGTTTAATCGAACCAGTAGGAGTCAAGAAGCACGTTGAAGGTTGATGGCGGCGGGATGTAGTGCGGCGCAACACCGGAGATTCCGGCGCCAACGTGGAACCTGCACAACACAACCAAAGTACTTTGCCCCAACGAAACGGTGAGGTTGTCAATCTCACCGGCTTGCTGTAACAAAGGATTAACCGAATTGTGTGGAAGATGATTGTTTGCGAGAGAAAACGAGTAAAACAAGTATTGCGGCAGATTTGTATTTCGGTATTAAAAGAATGGACCGGGGTCCAAAGTTCACTAGAGGTGTCTCTCCCATAAGATAAAAGCATGTTGGGTGAACAAATTACGGTCGGGCAATTGACAAATAGAGAGGGCATAACAATGCACATACATGTCATGATAAGTATAGTGAGATTTAATTGGGCATTACGACAAAGTACATAGACCGCCATCCAAGCTGCATCTATGCCTAAAAAGTCCACCTTCGGGTTATCGTCCGAACCCCTTCCGGTATTAAGTTGCAAAGCAACGAGACAATTGCATTAAGTATGGTGCGTAATGTAATCAACAACTACATCCTCGGACATAGCGCCAATGTTTTATCCCTAGTGGCAACAGACACAACACAACCTTAGAACTTTCGTCGCATCGTCCCGAGTGTCAATGCAGGCATGAACCCATTATCGAGCATAAATACTCCCTCTTGGAGTTAAAAGCAAAAACTTGGCCAGAGCCTCTACTAGTAACGGAGAGCATGCAAGATCATAAACAACACATATGTAATAACTTGATAATTAACATAACATGGTATTCTCTATCCATCGGATCCCGACAAACACAACATAGAGTATTACAGATAGATGATCTTGATCATGTTAGGCAGCTCACAAGATCCAACAATGAAGCACAATGAGGAGAGGACAACCATCTAGCTACTGCTATGGACCCATAGTCCGGGGGTGAACTACTCACTCATCACTCCGGAGGCGACCATGGCGGTGTAGAGTCCTCCGGGAGATGAATCCCTCTCCCGGCGAGGTGCCGGAGGAGATCTCTAGAATCCCCCGAGATGGGATCGGCGGCGGCGCGTGGAGCAAGAATTCTTGTTAGTGGTGTCGAGAAGATCAACACTTCGCCATAAGAAGGTCCCACGTCCAGGTTGGGTGAAGATCAACGATGCGCCAGAAGGTCCGATAGTTCACCTCTCTCCCCCGTACCTTGAGGCGGGATCTCGGGGCGCGATCCCTTGTTAGTGGTGTCGATTGTAACGGCCCCGGGTAGCACCCCTATTTGATTTTGCTTACTCTTTTTCTTTTATGCATCATCATGGCATATGCATCACATCCACCATGTTTTCAACAAATAAAATTATTTTCTAAACCCTAGCTTGTTGTTTTCCCTATCATATGTTTATTTTAAAAACCCCTCTTCTTTCTTATCTTTTTTTCAATAATAATAAAACCCAAATCTATATCTCTCTCATATTTCTTATTTTGTAATTAAGCCTTTCCAACAAAGAACTTTTGGATATAAAATTGTGTTTTGTTTTGGGATACAAATAAAGTATATATTTTGAAATCTATTTTTAGTATCACTCACACCCCTGGTTTAAATTCAAATTTAAATGTCTTTGAATTCAAAATGGTTTAAAATAAAAAAAGAAAATAAAACTAAAACCCCCTCTAACCTAGCCCATCTTCCTCTCTCCCTTTTGTTTTACCCGGAGCAGCCCAGCCCACCTAAGCCTCCCCTTCTTCCTCCCCTTTCTTTTCTCCTCCGGCCCACCTCCCCTCCTCATCTTTCGACCCACCGCAGCAGCCCGAAGGAGCCCATTAGTAGCCCACCGTCTCCATCGAAGGGGTACGTCCCTGTCCCCTTTTTCGTCTTTGTCTTCTTCTCGCACGGCGAGCACGCACAAGGCGTGAAGAGGATGCCGTGGTCCTCCCCCTCACCTGCTCCCTCCTTCCGCCTTTTAGCCTTGCCCCTACACATGAAACCCTAGCCCTCCCCTTATCTCCTCCAACCTTGCGCCGCCACCTCTGCTTTCTCTCCTCTCTTTTCTTCTTCTCTGTGAGCGAGCCCGTGAGCTCCTCGCCGGCGCCCCACCTCTCCGATCGTCCCCTCGCCAATCTAACACCACTAGGAGGTGCGCCTCGAACTCCTTGTTCGCCTGGTACCTTCAATCGAGCCGGTCCCCCTCCTAATCGACGTCCACGATCTCGTTTCCCCCTCAGCACCGGCGGAGAAATCCTCAAATTCCGGCGAGCCTCTTCCTCCTCCGCCACCGGCGACCGCACCAACGCCCTCTCGGTAACGTCGCGCTCCCCTGTACACCCTCTTCTCCCCCTTGTTGCCCCCGTTCCGCCTTGTTCCGTGGTGACAGACGTCTTCCACCGCAGGTCCGCACCGCCGCCGCTCTTCGATGACCTTCAGCCGGCGGTGCCACCTCCTCCTGAACCGCGTCGACGAGGCACAGCTGTTGGACACGGTCCCGTTTCCTGGAAACCTCGGCGTCATCCGCGCGCGTCCGTGCCATGCCGCGGTGACCGCGTCGCTGGAACGTGCACGGCGTCGAGCACTTTCCTTGCGTGCCTGGATGGTTCGCCAGCGTGGCCGCCACGTCATCCCCAAGGCCCCACCTGTCAGCCTCTCCGGCTCGCCTGCCCCAGGTGAGAAACGTTTCCCAGATCGGATCTGGAAGGTTTCGCTCTTAGCCCCCTGTAACATCTTTCTTCCCAACCCGCGGTCCTTGCCGCTGTAGCTTTTAAACAAAACCCCCTGCAATTGTTTAAAAGAAACCCGGGGTCCTTACCCCTTTACGAAAATTATTTCTGGGCCCTTTTCATTTAAAATAAATCTGTTTAATTACTTTTTAAATAACAAATACCAATCTGCTAATAACTTTTAAATGGTAATTCAAAATGAAAAGTGTTGTATATCAATTTTGATCAGAAAAATGAGAGGAACATGAATATGCCATCCATGCTTGCTGTTGCATCGTGCATCATATAATTTCGTGTTAGTATGCATTACCACCTAATATGTGACATATGGAATATGAGGGATACTATATAAATGTTGTCCCTGTTCCATTTAACTTTGATATAGCTCACCCCTGCCATGTTTGCTATGATAATCCACCCTTAACTTTGTCGGTAGAAATGCAACTCCAACCTTAAATTGATTGTCCGGGGTTCCGACTCCGCTTAAATTGGATAAGTGCATCGCATCCTATCTGCCATGTCATGCATGCCTGCATTTGATCATGCTGGTTCTTCTTCCCTAGTAGTAAGACTTGCACCCGTTGTTTGTCCAGCATTTGCTTCTTCTCGGGATAGGATCACGAAGTGTTGATGTGAGATACGACGAGTTCTCCGACAAGTTCTTCTGCAGCTTTTCACAGGCGAGCCCTCTCTCTTCACCTATTTTACTCTCTCCCTCGCACTGCTATCCTTATTTTGCGATTCTTTATCGAGTCACGTGTCCTATTCCACTTGTTTACCATAATAATCCTATATGTATAATTCCTTACCCATAGCCGTTGCTTGATGTTTGAGCCTTGCGAGTCGTAGGCGTGTTTAGGTTCTGTTTTTTATCTCGATCTGTTATCAGGATATGCTGGGTTGTTGGGAGGTTATCACATGCTATATCAGTTGTTGGAGATACACATTCTTTACTTAATTGTTAACAACTAAAATTGTAAGCAGAGGCATCTAAGAGCCCCTTTGCGAAAGCATCGGAACTTTGACTTGCTAATGTCCCCTAGGACCCGAGTTCTTGTTATCTGTTCCGAGATTGAGCGCTCTACCCATGCGTGGGGACGATTATCAGGACCCCCCTCACCCATTACCTTTTCTCAAGTCAGTTGAAAAGGGGGCCACAACGTTGGTTTTATTTGGCGCATGCATGTTTATATACTGTTGCCTTCGGGTGTTTACTTCCTGTTGCCTTCGGGTGGTTTATTTCTGTACTGCACTGCATAATTGCTAGACGACTTATCTAGTGCTTGGTCGTTAGTGCCCGCCTAGACCCCTACGCAACCTCTGGGTCTGTCTAGGAGTACGGCCGAACTTCGTCACGGGTAGCTTAGTTGGGTGGCCCCCCTAGACTTTCTTGTTGAACTGGGAACGGTCTTGTTGTGAGACATCCACCTGTCGTAAGTGGGTCGAGCATGCGTATGGTTACATTTGGGCAACCCCTGCAGGGTGTACATCTTATCGATAAGCCGTGTCCGCGGTTATGGACGACTTGGAATTGTATAGCTTGATCATAGAACAACTTACACCGTTATCTTGTTGCTAATAATCCGCTAATAATTTGCGTAGTAATATAGCATTACTACAACCGATACCTAATAAAACTTGTCCACCGGTGAGTGCCTTTTACATTGCCTCTTCGCAATTGTTGAAGGGGATATGTGTATTTGGCTGGGTTATGTTTGTGTAGTATTTATCTGTTACCTTACGCGCTATCTTATCTTCTCTGAGTAGACGGATGTTGTAGTGTGTCTCTATTGGTTATAGTTTTGCTGCCGCTAAACCTACCATATAGCCCCAGATGATATGTATATATATACTCGCCCGGCGAGCATAGCCATTTCTAGTCTCGCTAAGTACGTGCCGGAGTTCGTTCCTTGGTACTTACTCTCGCCTTTTCCCTTTCTCTTTTGCTTCCTCCCTTTTGTCGGCAACCGATGGCCCGACTTCGACAGGTACAAGACGACAACGTTAGCAACGTTACCCTTCCGGCTTGGCCTGGGCAGGGTTATGGACGCCATTGGTTATCTTCAGGACTCTTAGTCCAATTTGTATCTTGTCCGTACTCGGACGTATTCGATCTTCTGTATGATTTGGATCTTTGTATGTATCTATTTGTATCTTGACTCGTTGGGGTCGTTGTTGTAATATATGTTTCTTGCGGGCTCTATTGTAATCCTGTTGTAATGTTACCGCTCGTGTTAATTCCTCTGGCATCACGTGTGTGATTTATCGCGCACGTCGTGTCGGAGGGCGTCTCTGAATCGATATCGTGCGGATTTCGGCGGGATCGCTGGAATCCGCATGGTACCGATTTCGGGCCGTCACATATATGACATACGAAGAGTATGTGCTTTGGTTTTTCATTTTTTAGATTTTTTTTGAATTTTTATACCCATGTGAATCTTGGTTAAATCCTAGGTTTGACCAAGATTTATACAAGTTTAAAGCATTGAATATGAAAAAGTAAGCATGTATCCTTCTTAGTCACTCCAAAATGAAGCTCTTGGGAGGGTTTTTGAAATTTCCATTTTTGAAACCAAAAAACACTTCTCTTCATGCTTGACTTAGACAGATTTTAGGGTTAGGGGGTAGATACATGATTTTTCTGGTTTGAATATGTCTAGACCTTGTTTATCAACTTAATTGAATGCTTATTATATGACATAAGAAGACTATGTTCCTTGGTTTTTCATTTTTTAATTTTTTTGAATTTTTATGCCCATTTGAATCTTGGTCAAATCCTAGGTTTGACCAAGATTTAAACAAGTTTAAAACATGAATATGAAAAAGTAAGCCTTGATCGATTCTTCTTAGTCACTCCAAAATGAAGCTCGTGGGAGGTTTTTGAAATTTCCATGTTTGAAACCCAAAACCACTTCTCTTCATGCTTGACTTTCTAAAGGCAGAGTTTAGGGTTAGGGGTAGATACATGATTTTTCTGGTTTGAATATGTCTAGACCTTGTTTATCAACTTGAATGCTTACTATATGACATTCAAAGACTATGTGCTTTGGTTTTTCATTTTTTTATGCCATTTGAATCTTGGCCAAATCCTAGGTTTGAGCAAGATTTAAACAAGTTTAAAACATGAATATGAAAAAGTAAGCCTGTATCGATCCTTCTTAGTCACTCCAAAATGAAGCTTGTGCGAGGTTTTTGAAATTTCCATATGTTTGAAACCCAAAACGACCTCTCTTCATGCTTGACTTCATAAGACAGAGTTTAGGGTTAGGGGTACATACATGATTTTTCTTGTTTGAATATGTCTAGACCTTGTTTATCAACTTGAATGCTTACTATATGGCATACGAAGACTATGTGCTTTGGTTCTATGTGCTTTGGTTTTTCATTTTTTTGATTTTGTTTTGAATTTTTGTGCCCATTTGAATCTTGGTCAAATCCTAGGTTTGACCAATATTTAAACAATTTTAAAACATGAATATGAAAAAGTAAGCTTGTATCCTTCTTAGTCACTCCAAAATGAAGCTCTTGGGAGGGTTTTGATATTTCCATGTTTGAAACAAAAAAACCACTTCTCTTCATGCTTGACTTCATAAGACAGAGTTTAGGGTTAGCGGGTAGATACATGATTTTTCTGGTTTGAATATGTCTAGACCTTCTTTATCAACTTGAATGCTTACTATATGACATACGAAGGCTATGTGCTTTGGTTTTTCATTTTTTTATTTTTTTATTTTTTATACCCATTTGAATCTTGGTTAAATCCGAGGTTTGACCAAGATTTAAACAAGTTTAAAACATGAATATGAAAAAGTAAGCCTGTATCCTTCTTAGTCACTCCAAAATGAAGCTCTTGGGAGGGTTTTTGAAATTTCCATGTTTGAAACCAAAAACCACTTCTCTTCATGCTTGACTTCATAAGACAGAGTTTAGGGTTAGGGGGTAGATACATGATTTTTCTGCTTTGAATATGTCTAGACCTTGTTTATCAACTTAATTGAAAGCTTACTATATGACATAAGAAGAGTATGTGCCTTGGTTTTTCATTTTTTTTGATTTTTTTGAATTTTTATGCCCATTTGAATCTTGGTCAAATCCTAGGTTTGACCAAGATTTAAACAAGTTTAAAACATGAATATGAAAAAGTAAGCTTGTATCCTACTTAGTCACTCCAAAATGAAGCTCTTGGGAGGGTTTTTGATATTTCCATGTTTGAAAAAAAAAACACTTCTCTTCATGCTTGACTTCATAAGACAAGTTTAGGGTTAGGGGGTAGATACATGATTTTTTCTGGTTTGAATATGTCTAGACCTTCTTTATCAACTTGAATGCTTACTATATGACATACGAAGGCTATGTGCTTTGGTTTTTCATTTTTTTTATTTTTTATACCCATTTGAATCTTGGTTAAATCCGAGGTTTGACCAAGATTTAAACAAGTTTAAAACATGAATATGAAAAAGTATGCCTGTATCCATCTTAGTCACTCCAAAATGAAGCTCTTGGGAGGGTTTTTGAAATTTCCATGTTTGAAACCAAAAACCACTTCTCTTCATGCTTGACTTCATAAGACAGAGTTTAGGGTTAGGGGGTAGATACATGATTTTTCTGGTTTGAATATGTCTAGACCTTGTTTATCAACTTAATTGAAAGCTTACTATATGACATAAGAAGAGTATGTGCCTTGGTTTTTCATTTTTTTTTGATTTTTTTGAATTTTTATGCCCATTTGAATCTTGGTCAAATCCTAGGTTTGACCAAGATTTAAACAAGTTTAAAACATGAATATGAAAAAGTAAGCATGTATCGATCCTTCTTAGTCACTCGAAAATGAAGCTCGTGGGAGGTTTTTGAAATTTCCATTTGTTTGAAACCCAAAACCACTTCTCTTCACGCTTGACTTGATAAGACAGAGTTTAGGGTTAGGGGTTGATACATGATTTTTCTGGTTTGAATATGTCTAGCCTTGTTTATCAACTTTAATGCTTACTATATGGCATACGAAGACCATGTGCTTAGGTTTTTCATTTTTTTGATTTTGTTTTGAATTTTTGTGCCCATTTGAATCTTGGTCAAATCCTAGGTTTGACCAATATTTAAACAAGTTTAAAACATGAATATGAAAAAGTAAGCATGTATCCTTCTTAGTCACTCCAAAATTAAGCTCTTGGGAGGGTTTTTGAAATTTCCATGTTTGAAACCAAAAACCACTTCTCTTCATGCTTGACTTCATAAGATAGAGTTTAGGGTTAGGGTTAGATACATGATTTTTCTGGTTTTGTATATGTCTAGACCATGTTTATCAACTTAATTGAATGTTTACTATATGACATAAGAAGACTATGTACCTTGGTTTTTCATTTATTTGATATTTCTGAATTTTCATGCCCATTTGAATCTTGGTCAAATCCTAGGTTTGACCTAGATTTAAACAAGTTTAAAACATGAATATCAAAAAATTTGGCATGGACCCGTCTCAGTCACTCCAAATGAAGCTTTTGGGAGGTTTTTTAAATTTCCGTGTCTAAAACCCAAAACCACTTCTCTTCATGCTTGACTTCATAAGACGGAGTTTAGGGTTAGGGGTAGATACATGATTTTTATGGTTTGAATATGTCTAGACGTTGTTTATCAACTTGAATGCTTACTATATGACATAAGAAGACTATGTGACTTGGTTTTTCATTTTTTGATATTTTTGAATTTTAATGCCCATTTGAATCTTGGTCAAATCCTAGGTTTGACCAATATTTAAACAATTTTAAAACATGAATATGAAAAAGTGAGCTTGTATCCTTCTTAGTCACTCCAAAATGAAGCTCTTGGGAGGGTTTTTGATATTTCCATGTTTGAAACAAAAAAACCACTTCTCTTCATGCTTGAGTTCGTAAGACAGAGTTTAAGGTTAGGGGGTAGATACATGATTTTTCTGGTTTGAATATGTCTAGACCTTCTTTATCAACTTGAATGCTTACTATATGACATACGAAGGCTATGTGCTTTGGTTTTTCATTTTTTTTATTTTTTTTATTTTTTATACCCATTTGAATCTTGGTTAAATCCGAGGTTTGACCAAGATTTAAACAAGTTTAAAACATGAATATGAAAAAGTAAGCCTGTATCCTTCTTAGTCACTCCAAAATGAAGCTCTTGGGAGGGTTTTTGAAATTTCCATGTTTGAAACCAAAAACCACTTCTCTTCATGCTTGACTTCATAAGACAGAGTTTAGGGTTAGGGGGTAGATACATGATTTTTCTGGTTTGAATATGTCTAGACCTTGTTAATCAACTTGAATGCTTACTATATGACATACGAAGAGTATGTGCTTTGGATTTTCAATTTTTCAATTTTTTATATGTTTTATACCCATTTGAATCTTGGTTAAATCCTAGGTTTGACCAAGATTTAAACAAGTTTAAAACATGAATATGAAAAATTAAGCTTGTATCCTTATTAGTCACTCCAAAATGAAGCTCTTCGGAGGGTTTTTGAAATTTCCATGTTTGAAACCAAAAACCACTTTTCTTCATGCTTGACTTCATAAGACAGAGTTTAGGGTTAGGGGGTAGATACATGATTTTTCTGGTTTGAATATGTCTAGACCTTGTTTATCAACTTGAATGCTTACTATATGACATACGAAGACAATGTGCTTTGGTTTTCCATTTTATTCACTTTTTTGAATTTTTATGCCCATTTGAACCTTGGTCAAATCCTAGGTTTGACCATGATTTAAAAAAGTTTAAAACATTAATATGAGAAAGTAACCCTGTATCTATCCTTCTTAGTCACTCCAAAATTAAGCTCGTGTGAGGTTTTTGAAATTTCCATGTTTGAAACCCAAAACCACTTCTCTTCATGCTTGACTTCAAAAGACAGAGTTTAAGGTTAGGGGTAGATACATGATTTTTCTGGTTTGAATATGTCTAGACCTTGTTTATCAACTTAATTGAATGCTTATTATATGACATAAGAAGACTATGTTCCTTGGTTTTTCATTTTTTTATTTTTTTGAATTTTTATGCCCATTTGAATCTTGGTCAAATCCTAGGTTTGACCAAGATTTAAACAAGTTTAAAACTTGAATATGAAAAAGTAAGCCTTTATCGATTCTTCTTAGTCACTCCAAAATGAAGCTCGTGGGAGGTTTTTGAAATTTCCATGTTTGAAACCCAAAACCACTTCTCTTCATGCTTGACTTCGAAAGGCAGAGTTTAGGGTTAGGGGTAGATACATGATTTTTCTGGTTTGAATATGTCTAGACCTTGTTTATCAACTCTAATGCTTACTATATGACATACAAAGACTATGTGCTTTGGTTTTTCATTTTTTTATGCCCATTTGAATCTTGGCCAAATCCTGGGTTTGACCAAGATTTAAACAAGTTTAAAACATGAATATGAAAAAGTAAGCCTGTATCGATCCTTCTTAGTCACTTCAAAATGAAGCTCGTGGGAGGTTTATGAAATTTCCATATGTTTGAAACCCAAAACCACCTCTCTTCATGCTTGACTTCATAAGACAGAGTTTAGGGTTAGGGGTACATACATGATTTTTCTTGTTTGAATATGTCTAGACCTTGTTTATCACCTTGAATGCTTATTATATGGCATACGAAGACTATGTGCTTTGGTTTTTAATTTTTTTGATTTTGTTTTGAATTTTTGTTCCCATTTGAATCTTGGTCAAATCCTAGGTTTGACCAATATTTAAACAATTTTAAAACATGAATATGAAAAAGTAAGCTTGTATCCTTCTTAGTCACTCCAAAATGAAGCTCTTGGGAGGGTTTTTGATATTTCCATGTTTGAAACAAAAAAACCACTTCTCTTCATGCTTGACTTCATAAGACAGAGTTTAGGGTTAGGGGGTAGATACATGATTTTTCTGGTTTGAATATGTCTAGACCTTCTTTATCAACTTGAATGCTTACTATATGACATACGAAGGCTATGTGCTTTGGTTTTTCATTTTTTTTCTTTATTTTTTATACCCATTTGAATCTTGGTTAAATCCGAGGTTTGACCAAGATTTAAACAAGTTTAAAACATGAATATGAAAAAGTAAGCATGTATCCTTCTTAGTCACTCCAAAATGAAGCTCTTCGGAGGGTTTTTGAAATTTCCATGTTTGAAACCAAAAACCACTTCTCTTCATGCTTGACTTCATAAGCCAGAGTTTAGGGTTAGGGGGTAGATACATGATTTTTCTGATTTGAATATGTCTATACCTTGTTTATCAATTTAATTGAAAGCTTACTATATGACATAAGAAGAGTATGTGCCTTGGGTTTTCACTTTTTTGAATTTTTTGAATTTTTATGCCCATTTGAATCTTGGTCAAATCCTAGGTTTGACCAAGATTTAAACAAGTTTAAAACATGAATATGAAAAATTAAGCATGTATCGATCCTTCTTAGTCACTCGAAAATGAAGCTCGTGGGAGGTTTTGAAATTTCCATTTGTTTGAAACCCAAAACCACTTCTCTTCATGCTTGACTTGATAAGACAGAGTTTAGGGTTAGGGGTAGATACATGATTTTTCTGGTTTGAATATGTCTAGACCTTGTTTATCAACTTTAATGCTTACTATATGGCATACGAAAACTATGTGCTTAGGTTTTTCGTTTTTTTGATTTTGTTTTGAATTTTTGTTCCCATTTGAATCTTGGTCAAATCCTAGGTTTGACAAATATTTAAACAAGTTTAAAACATGAATATGAAAAAGTAAGCATGTATCCTTCTTAGTCACACCAAAATTAAGCTCTTGGGAGGGTTTTTGAAATTTCCATGTTTGAAACCAAAAACCACTTCTCTTCATGCTTTACTTCATAAGGCAGAGTTTAGGGTTAGGGGTAGATACATGATTTTTCTGGTTTTGAATATGTCTAGACCATGTATATCAACTTAATTGAATGTTTACTTGTTATCACCAGAATTTAACCAAGTCTGGAGATGGGCCGTGATTAAATGGGCTTAGGGGACATGCATGGAAAATATTCCCGAACCGGCCTTGTACAAGAAGTTTGGGCAAGATTGCCCGTGTATCTGTAAATTATAGTAGGTTACGTATCGGTTAGAATTAATAGATAGAGTTTAGCTCGTACACGGTTGGGTTTATTCCCAAGTTAGAAAGTCTACGGACTATAAATATGTATCTAGGGTTATTGAGAAAGAAGGACGATCACGTTCACAACAAATCAATCTAGGCGCATCTTGCGATCTAGGCAGTATCAGTTTATTCGTTGTTGGTGTTGCTCGTGCTGAAGCCTTTTTGATGGCGAGCAACACCCTTATCTTAGGTGTTTTTGGGGTTGACGTCGATGCTTTCACGATGTACTTGTTTAGCTACGCTACCCCTCGATATCTAGTTGTCCTTACACCTATTTTAGGTGTAAGGGCAGCATCTTGCTTGTTCTTTATTTAGTAGATCTAATCCGTTATAGTTGCTCCTTGTTCTTCAAGGATTGGTTTGATATCCGTATGGTTAGGCCTTATAAACGGGTTGAACGATCCGGTGGTGCGTAAGGCGTGGTTTATTAAGCTCTAGAGGGATTGTTCCGGGGATCAACTTCACGTTGGTTTTTAGGCCTCTTTAGGGCTGGTTTTCCATCATCTTACGTATCTGCTAGGCTCAATTACGCATAGGATGTTCCGATTATACGGTGAAAACCCTAGACTATCGTAGATTAGTTTAACTTGATATTGATAAAGCATGATCCCCATGTCATTATAAATCTAACATGAACCATGGGGCAATCGACTCTTTGAGCCGATCCACAGAACAACTTAAGAGCCGATCGGGGCTCGTATTTAATGTTTACGTGTTTGCCATGCAGGAAACTAGTCGAAGCAATCCATCACCTTCCTGACCAGGTATAGGTCAGGTGGCACGCCCTCGTAAGCACCAGGACCTGTGCCATAAGACATTGCGGGCCGTCGCCCGAGGGACCAGGGCCCACCGCAGTCCTGGGAGCCTCCCGGCTCTACGGTGTTGCCCGTCGCTACTCGCCGGTGGGTTTTTGACAGCAACACATTCTGGCACGCCCGGTGGGACCTTCTGCAACAACAACAACATCGACATCTGCAGCAACCATGTCAAAAGCTGCGGATGAGGTGGTTGGCAAACCAGTCACGTACGCAGATCTGCCCGAAGAGCAAAAGAAGAAGTATGATGAGATGAGAGCCATCTTGGAAGCCGATCTCATCGGCTCCTTCGTGAGGACCCGTTCACATGGCGTAAGGTGGAAGGGGTTCTCCCCTGAAGGTGTTCTTGACGGAGTGGACCTGTCTACCCCTTCGGAGGAACGTACCGAGCTCGCGCCGGGAAATCAATTACATGGCGGCTCATTCTCTACACCGCTATTCCGAAAGCCTGGTGAATACTCTCGAGCGCGTCGCGGTCCGTGTGGTGCAGGAAATCATGAAGCATCAGTACTCCCCGCCAGGACCTACCCTAGGGACTCACCAGGGAGAGATACCGCTCCAAATCAGACCGCCGCTACCATTCGCGCTTGCAGCACCAGAGCCGCCGAGTTCACCGGCGTACGTCGTCTACAAGGTTGGAGGCGATCCTAGCGATTGCCAGTTCCTATATGAGCCGCCTAAGGAGATCCCACATGGATACGTGTGCACATACGTGCCGGACTGCAATGCCTTGGCACGAACGAACCAGATTGCACCAACAGGGATTTCTGGAGCAGACGCTGACAAACAAGCATGGCTAGCTAAATATGCTACTGGAACGAGTCATGAGGGCTCGGTCCCTACATCTAATACTATGGAACAGATCAGCACCATCTTGAGAGACCAGTTCGGCATCTTGCCGAAGAGGAAAACAATCGGATATTCCAAGCCGTACCCCGACGAGTACGATCTGATCCCGCTGCCACCCAAATATCGGCTCCCTGAATTCTCAAAATTCAATGGATCAGAAGGATCTAGATCAATAGAGCACGTAAGCCGATATTTGGCACAGCTGGGCTTGATTTCAGTATCAGGCCCGTTACGTGTGAGGTTTTTCGCACAATCTCTTACGAGATCAGCCTTTGGGTGGTACACCTCGTTGCCACCAAACTCAGTCCGCACATGGAAGCAGCTAGAGGAACAGTTTCATGTGCAATATTACTCAGATGCTACCGAAGCTGGCATTGCCGATCTAGCACAGGTGCGGTAGAAGCGGGGAGAAATAGTGTCTGAATACATCCAACGTTTCAGGACTGTTAGGAACCGATGTTATTCGGTTCGTTTATCTGAGAAGGAAGCAATCGAGCTGGCAGTATTGGGCCTCGCAACGCCGATCAAGGATCTGACTTCCCAAGCAGAGTACAGTTCATTGTCGCACATGGTGCAGAAACTCACATCGTATGAGCAGCGGCACCCTGAATTGTACCAAGACAAGTTCAAGCGTCCGATAGGCCTGGTTGAGATGGAAGAAGCTGAAGATCCTGCACCAGACCTAGAGGTGGTTGTAGCTGAATGGGCTCGGGGGCAAACCCCGTGTCCTGTAAATGGGTAAAACCACAAGGGCCTGCAAGAGGGTTTGACTTCGATTTGAGCAAAGCTGAGCAGATTTTCGATCTATTGCTTAAGGAAAAACAGCTGAAGTTACCCGAAGGCCACAAAATCCCTACAGCACAAGAAATGAACGGGAGGCCGTACTGCAAATGGCATCACTCGTTCACCCATACCACCAATGGCTGCAAGGTGTTTCGTCGGCGAGATCCAAATGGCGATAGAACAAGGCCGATTGCTCTTTGGGCAGTTTGCCATGAAAGTGGACACACATCCGTTCCCTGGCGTCAACATGGTGGAACCTAACCACTCCGCGAGGCGTCGACTGGATTTCTCGTTCGATGTTAACATGGCAGGGCCTGAGCGCCACCATGGCAAGGATAAAGAGGAAAGCAGTCACTCCCGCAACAAAGAAAAGGAGGAAGCCGATCCACGCGACCGGCCCCGATATGATGATAAGCGGTACCTCACCAAGGAACAAGTGAGAAGCGTGCGATACCAAAAACCACTTTCCATGCATCTCCTCAACAAATATGAATATCAGTATGACCGACGTCGGCAGTACGACAGAAACGACGAGAGATACAATCGGTCTGATGAAGATAAAGGAAGGTACCGTCGGCACGACAGAAACGATGAAGGACGTGAGCACCGCGCTAAGGAGAGGTCAAGGGAGCAGGAAGACATGGACAGACACTGGGACTGTCCCTTCTTCAAACATTGTTGGGACTCAGGGATGAGCCGATTGCCTACAATCGACAACTGCCCGGAGTGTAGACGCCGGAAGAAGGATGCAGGGGAAGTTTCAGTTTTCAAGCGTCTAGGGCCTCTCCCGCCACAGAGTAAGCGAGCTGAGTCCTCTCAAGATGAAGACTTTGAGGAGTCAGAAGATGAAGAAGAGGATAGGTACCACCGGCCAAGGTGGTGCCCCGATGGACTCAGCCACTCCCAAAAGCGTAGGGTTCAGCGGCTACGTAGCTTGGAGCAAGCCGAAGCGCGATACTTGCACACGTTGAGGAAAGCGCGGCCCGATCCGGCCGTGAAAATTCAGCGAGACTTTGGACGAAGAGACTCGTCCACCAAAGAAAGTCCGGCGTCCCAAGCAAGAAAAAGCCGATGTGGGTACATCGGCTGGCACAAACATGGTGTTCTTCCTTCCATCGAGTTTCGTGCCCCGAGAACCGAAGAAGTGCCGATAGCACGGTTTGATCGCGGTCCACAGCCAGTCATCTTTGAAAAGCCACGAGAGAAGGGCTACAAACACATGAAGGCCCTGTACCTAAAGGGTTATATCAATGGTCAGCCCGTCGGCAGGATGTTGGTTGACACGGGAGCAGCGGTCAATATAATGCCATATTCCATGCTACGGCGTCTGGGACGCTCCAGTGCCGATCTGATCAAGACTAACGTCACACTAAACGACTTCAACGGCCAAGCGTCAAGGACGCAAGGTGTCCTGAACGTGGATCTAACCATATGCCGAAAGACGATCCCAACGACATTCTTCATCGTCGACAGCAAGAGCACCTACGCTGCCCTGCTAGGAAGGGATTGGATTCACGCTAACTGCTGCATTCCATCTACAATGCACCAATATCTAATACAGTGGGATGGAGACGACGTAGAAGTCGTACATGCAGATGACTCGATCGACGTCTCAATAGCCAGCATGAACATTTGGGACTCGAAAGACCAAGAGCCGCTCTCTGGAATCAGTTTGGACGGCTGTGATCGCATCGAGGTGACAAAAAACGGGGTGAGGCTGGTCTTATCCACCGGCCTGATAGAGTAACAAGAGCAACATCCATCGACATACGTGGCAAGGCCGATCCCTGTGATCGGCCCCAAAAAATAAAAAGCAAGGATCTCACTTCAAACACGTCACGTAGCCGTAGTAGGAAGACTCCCTCCTGTAAGGGAGCACATACAAGTTGTAAACCTTCATTGAGCAATTCAATCAACATGGAGGCCGATTCCAGCAATCGGCCAAAATTATCCTCACCATACGTTCTGCCTGTGTTCAACATCGATCTAACAGGCGACGGAAAGCTAGGATATGGGTTTACGTCAGCTGATGAGCTAGAAGAGATCGACATTGGTCCTGGGGATAAGCCACGACCAACATTTATCAGCAAAAAGTTAGATCCGCACCTGAGGAGCCTGATGATAGCTTTGTTGAAAGAATACCCAGATTGTTTTGCCTGGGATTATACAGAGATGCCCGGGCTGGACAGGAGCATCATTGAGCATCGGCTACCTCTTAAGAAAGGATTTCGGCCGTTCCAGCAACGAGCACGGTAGATGAAGGCCGAAATTCTAGAAGAAGTCAAGAAGGAGATTGAGAAGATGTTGAGCGCCGGGTTCATCAGGCCATGCAGGTATGCTGAGTGGATATCTAGCATCGTACCTGTGGAGAAGAAGGACGGCCGATGGCGCGTCGCCATAGATTTTCGTGATCTCAACAGAGCCACTCCGAAGGATGAGTACCCTATGCCGGTAGCTGAAACGTTGATCAATGCAGCGGCTGGTCATAAGGTTTTAAGCTTCATGGATGGCAATGCCGGTTACAATCAGATTTTCATGGCTCCAGAAGATATACACAATACGGCCTTCAGAGTACCAGGTTCGGTGGGCTTGTTCGAGTATGTGGTCATGACATTTGGGTTGAAGAATGCCGATGCAACGTACCAATGAGCCATGAATTACATCTTTCATGATATGATCGGCAAGTTGGTGGAGATCTACATTGATGACGTGGTGGTCAAGTCTGTCTCAGTGGAAGGACACCTGGAGGATTTGCGACGCATCTTAGACCGAACTAGAAAGTTCGGACTTAGAATGAATCCAAAGAAGTGTGCCTTTGGTGTGACGGCCGGTCAATTCCTGGGCTTCCTAGTTCATGAACGTGGAATTGAGATCGGCCTGAAAAGTCAAGAGGCAGTGCGAACAATGAAGCCACCTACCACCAAGAAGGAACTCCAAAGTCTCATCGGCAAAATCAATTTCGTCGAAGGTTCATCTCTAATCTGTCGGGACGAATTGAGCCGTTCATGGGATTGGTAAAACTCAAACCTGATGAGGAGTTTCACCGGGGCGAGCAACGGCGAGCGTTTGAGGAGATTAAAGAGTATCTAACGAAGCCGCCCGTGTTGGTTCCGCCCCGACAAGACAGGCCATTCTATATTTACTCGTCGGTAGCCGATACTTCTATCGCCTCGGTGGTAGTGCAAATCTATGATGGCATGGAAAGAGTTGCTTTCTACCTCGGCAGAAGGATGTTGGATGCGAGACGAGGTACCCAGAGATCGAGAAGTTGTGCCTCTGCCTATTTTTTACCTGCACCAAGCTTTGTCACATCTTTCTGACGGCAGAAATCGTCATCATTTGCAAATCAGACGTCATCAAGCACATGTTGTCGGCTCCTGTTTTGAAAGGCCGACTCGGTAAATGGATGTTTGCGTTATCGGAATTGGATCTCCGATATCAACCTGCGAAAGCAGTCAAGGGACAGGCCTTGGCCGATCTAATCGCTGAACGAATCAACACTAATATAGCAGCACTATCTATACGTGCATGGGCCATGTTCATCGATGGGTCAGTTTGCGATGATGGTTGCGGCATCGGCATCCTACTCGTGTCGCCCCGGGGGGCAACCTACACCTTCTCCATATGGCTATCTACCCCTTGCACCAATAATGTTGCTGAGTATGAAGCAGTACGTAAGGGGATGGAGTTGCTAATCGAAGCCGGGGCAGAAGCAGTGGAACTCTTTGGAGACTCAAAGTTGGTGATCTCCCAGCTCACGGACGAATACAAGTGTGAGAGCGAGTCGCTCTTCCCGTTATGGATGCATTGCCGCGAGCTGATGACACAGTTTAGGTACATAAACTTCAACTCGGTCCCGAGGTCGCAGAATACGGAGGCGAACGATCTCACACAGATGGCGTCAGGCTATAAGGAGACAGTGGAAGGAGCCGATGTCCAGATACATTTCATGGAGCCAGATGATTGGAGAGCCGATATCTTCAATTACTTGAAAGATCCAGCTCGGGGGCACCTAAACGGATAAGGTACAAGGCCATGAAGTATGTCCTTATCGGAGATGACATGTTCTACAGGACCTTGGAAGGGTTACTTCTCAAATGTTTGGGAACAGCCGAGGCAAATCGGCTCTTACACGAGGTACATCAAGGCGCATGTGGAACTCATCAGTCGGCTCATAAGATGAAGTGGTTGATCAGGCGATCAGGGTTTTATTGGCCCACCATGCTGGAGGACTGTTTCACTTACTATAAAGGGTGTCAAGCATGTCAGAAGTTTGGGAGCATTCAGTTGGTACCTGCATCAGCAATGAACCCCATCATCAAGCCTTGGCCATTTCGAGGATGGGGCATGGACATGATCGACAAAATCCATCCTGCATCGAGCAAAGGTCACGAGTGGATCTTGGCCATTACATATTATTTCACTAAATGGGTGGAGGCCGTCCCTATGAAGTATGTGGCATCGAAGGACGTTATCAGTTTCGTGAAAGAGCATGTCATTCACAGATTTGGGATTCCCCAGACCATCACGACCGATGGAGGTTCGGTTTTCGTTTCTCGCGAGTTCAGAGATTTCTTCCAGGGCATGGGAATTAAGTTGATCCGATCATCTCCATACTATGCTCTGGCAAATGGGCAGGCTGAAGCGTCCAACAAAAGCCTTATCAAGTTGATTAAGAGAAAAATCGACGAGTACCCTAGGCGTTGGCACGAGGTTTTGTCGGAGGCTTTATGGGCTTATCGCATGTCATGTCATGGGGCGGTAAAGACCTCGCCGTACCATCTTGTCTATGGACAAGAAGCCGTGTTACCTTGGGAGATCACGGCTGGGTCGAGACGTGTCACGTTTCAGAATGACTTAACAACTGAAGAGTATGCAGCCCTGATGAGTGATAGCTTTGAGGATCTGACGGAACTTAGACTTTGGTCACTTGAGAAAATTAAGGACAACAAGGCCAAGGTAGCTCGTGCATATAATAAGAAGGTGAAGCCAAAGGAGTTCCATGTTGGTGATCTGGTATGGGAAGCTGTGTTGCCGTTGGGGACTAAGGACAAGGCGTATGGTAAATGGTCTCCAAATTGGCACGGGCCGTACATGGTTGACCAGGTCCTAAAGGGCAATGCATACATGCTCGAGCAGTTGGATGGTGTGAAGTTCCCAGTGGCCGTCAATGGCCAGCATCTCAAGAAGTATTTCCCAAGTATGTGGGATGATGGGCATTGAGATACGGGGGCCGATTTTAAATCGGCCAGTCAAAAAAAAATTCATCAACTTGAGCAGTGGAATATGGGGGCCGATGTAGGAAATCGGCCGATAAAAAAAATCTAAACAAAAGCATAGCCGATGCACTGACCATCGACTTTAGAGCTGAAAAGCCGATGCGGAGCCATCGACTATAGAGGAACAACTATTATTTCAGGTCACCATTCAATTTTACATTCGATTGTGGGACTGGCCTTGCTGGCGTTTTGGGCAAAGACCTATGTATTGCCATCGGCTTGTCGAGCAATGATTTATTTTGATAATCGGAAGAATTAAGCATGGAATCCTTCTTCATTGATTTAAAAAGGGGATTTCTTACAAGGAGGAGCCGATTGCTCAGGAACGGAGGAACAAAAGGAGGACAGATTGCTACTACTAGTCCTATGCTAAGTGGTCCCTACTCTAAGGACCGTCGCTGTCCTCGTCGTCGCCGTTGTAGCCGCCGCCGGTGCTGCTGCTGGCGAGCTCCTCGTCGCTACTGCCGTAGCCCTCAATAGGGGCTTCTTCCTCCTCATCATCGTCGTCTTCGTCGTCATCTGACCAGGCCCAGCCGCAGAAGCGCTTCGCCGGCGGCTCGTCGGAGGAGGTGTCGTCCTCCTCTTCCTCCTCGTTGGAGGAGGCGTTGTCCTCCTCGTCCTCCTCTTCGTCCTCTTCGTCGGAGGGGGTGAAGTTACCCCAGGAGAGGAGGTCATCCTCACTCTCCGCCTCCAGTTCTCCGTCGATGAGGAACCGGAGGTCGTCCTCCCCATCGGTCAGGGGTAAATCACCGTCTGACCCTACGAGGGCCTCAGGTGGGCCATCGGGCACGAAGTCGAAGTCCCACTCCGGCTCATCCCATTGGTTGTGCTCTAGCATCGGCTCACTTGAGGAATAAGATTGGAAGGAAAGAGCCGATGCAGCAGAGGAGGAGGATGAGTCCATGGTGGAGGAGGGCTTTTCGGTGGCTAGTACTGAGCAAGGGGATGAAGAAGCGAGTTGCTCGACGCGGTTAAATAAAAGGGGATATAGTGGAGATTTAATGCTATGGCGGTTTCCGAGGACATGGTGCCGAATCTGTCAAATCGTGCAGAGAAGCTGAGAAGGCAAGGCATCATGATGAAAGATTCCGCGACGGTTCCGCTCCGCCACGACGTGACCCTACGAAGCAGAAAAAACAGAGTGGTTTTGAAATTATCATTGCCAAAACCAGGGGGGCATGTGTTATCACCAGAATTTAACCAAGTCTGGAGATGGGCCGTGATTAAATGGGCTTAGGGGACATGCATGGAAAATATTCCCGAACCGTCCTTGTACACGAAGTTTGGGCAAGATTGCCCGTGTATCTGTAAATTATAGTAGGTTACGTATCGGTTAGAATTAAGAGATAGAGTTTAGCTCGTACACGGTTGGGTTTATTCCCAAGTTAGAAAGTCTACGGACTATAAATTTGTATCTAGGGTTATTGAGAAAGAAGGACGATCACGTTCACAACAAATCAATCTAGGCGCATCGCCACCCCTTGTTTCGAGGGTTTCTCCCGGGTAAGCGACATGCTTGCCTAGATCGCATCTTGCGATCTAGGCAGTATCAGTTTATTCGTTGTTGGTGTTGCTCGTGCTGAAGCCGTTTTGATGGCGAGCAACACCCTTATCTTAGGTGTTTTTGGGGTTGACATTGATGCTTTCACGATGTACTTGTTTAGCTACGCTACCCCTCGATATCTAGCTGTCCTTACACCTATTTTAGGTGTAAGGGCAGCATCTTGCTTGTTCTTTATTTAGTAGATCTAATCCGTTATAGTTGCTCCTTGTTCTTCAAGGATTGGTTTGATATCCGTATGGTTAGGCCTTATAAACGGGTTGAACGATCCGGTGGTGCGTAAGGCGTGGTTTATTAAGCTCTAGAGGGATTGTTCCGGGGATCAACTTCACGTTGGTTTTTAGGCCTCTTTAGGGCTGGGTTTCCATCATCTTACGTATCTGCTAGGCTCAATTACGCATAGGATGTTCCGATTATACGGTGAAAACCCTAGACTATCGTAGATTAGTTTAGCTTGATATTGATAAAGCATGATCCCCATATCATTATAAATCTAACATGAACCATGGGGCAATCGGCTCTTTGAGCCGATCCACAGAACAAATTAAGAGCCGATCGGGGCTCGTATTTTACGTGTTTGCCATGCAGGAAACTAGTCGAAGCAATCCATCACCTTCCTGACCAGGTATAGGTCAGGTGGCACGCCCTCGTAAGCACCATGACGTGTGCCAGAAGGCATTGCGGGCCGTCGACCGAGGGACCAGGGCCCGCCGCAGTCCTGGGAGCCTCCCGGCTCTACGGTGTTGCCCGTCGCTACTCGCCGGTGGGTTTTTGACAGCAACATTACTATATGACATAAGAAGACTATGTACCTTGGTTTTTCATTTATTTGATATTTTTGAATCTTCATGCCCATTTGAATCTTGGTCAAATCCTAGGTTTGACCTAGATTTAAACAAGTTTAAAACATGAATATCAAAAAATTAGGCATGGATCCGTCTCAGTCACTCCAAAATGAAGCTTTTGGGAGGTTTTTTAAATTTCCGTGTCTAAAACCCAAAACCACTTCTCTTCATGCTTGACTTCATAAGACGGAGTTTAGGGTTAGGGGTAGATACATGATTTTTATGGTTTGAATATGTCTAGACGTTGTTTATCAACTTGAATGCTTACTATATGACATAAGAAGACTATATGACTTGGTTTTTCATTTTTTGATATTTTTGAATTTTTATGCCCATTTGAATCTTGGTCAAATCCTAGGTTTGACCAAGATTTAAACAAGTTTTACTACATGGATATGAAAAAGTAAGCCTGGATACTTCTTAGTCACTCCAAAATGAAGCTTTTGATTTTTTTTAGATTTCCATGTTTGAAACCCAAAACCACTTCTCTTCATTCTTGACTTCATAAGGCAGAGTTTATGGTTAGGGCGTAGAGATACATGATTTTTCTGGTTTCAATATGTCTAGACCTTCTTTATCAACTTGAATGCTTATTATATGACATAAGAAGACTATATGCATTCCTTGGTTTTTTGTTTATTTGATTTTTTGAATTTTTATGCCCATTTGAATCTTGGTCAAATCGTAGGTTTGACCAAGATTTAAACAAGTTTAAAACATGAATATGAAAAAGTAAGCATGTATCCTTCTTAGTCACTCCAAAATGAAGCACCTGGGAGGTTTTTGAAATTTCCATGTTTGAAACCAAAAACCACTTCTCTTCATGCTTGACTTCATAAGACAGTTTAGGGTTAGGGGGCAGATACATGCTTTTTCTAGTTTGAATATGTCTAGACCTTGTTCATCAACTTGAATGCTTACTCACTACAAGAAAAGTTCTGATAGACAACGTCCCAAAATCGTCCGCTAAGGGCCATTTTTCGTCGCCTATGGGCCTAACCCGACGATATGGGTTCTGTTGTCGAAACTGCGTCAGGCAAAGTCCTACGACGATTTTTTCGGTCCGTCGCGCTTGGGCGCCCTTCCGCCACGGAAAATCGGACCGTTGCGGAAGTGTTTCCGGGAGCCCGTTGACTGGCGACGTCATGCAAGCGCCACGTGGCGACGCCGTTAAGCGGCGGTTAACGGCGTTAACCGGCTGAAACCCCGTGGTAGATGGAAGGCCCACACGAGGCTCGCCACGTCTTAAGCGGGCCGGCCCATTAAGTTTGCGGGCCGGGCCAGCTGACTTAGTTTGACCGGTCAACTATATAGCTGGGCTGGTCCATTAGTTACGTGGGTCGGGCCTAACCTCTAAGGTTGACTAGTCAAAATTTTAATGGGCCGGCCCACTAAGCATGTGGGCCGGGTCGAATGCACTCGTTTGACGGGTCTGCAGGCAAAAGGGCCGGCCCACAAGACATGTGGGACCCACTTTCCTGTTATCAGGCCGGCCCATTTAACAAGTGGGGTCCACCTTAAAGCAAGTGGGCCGGCCCAAAAATTTATTGGGCCGGCCCAATTAGCATGTGGGTCCCACTTTCCTGTTATCGGGCCGGCCCATTTTATACGTGGGGTCCACAATAGATCAAATGGGCTGGCCCAACAACCCAGTGGGCCGGGCCAAAAACACAGGTGAGTCCCACATTCCTGTTAAAGGGCCGGCCCATTTAGTATGTGGGGTCCACCATATAGCAAGTGGGCCGGCCCAACAAGATAGTGGGCCGGGCCAAAAACGCAGGTGGGTCCCACTTTCCTGTTAAAGGGCCGGCCCATTTAGTATGTGGGGTCCACCATATAGCAAGTGGGCTGGCCCAACAAGAAAGTGGGCCGGGCCAAAAACACGAGTGGGTCCCACATTCTCGTTAAAGGGCCGGCCCATTTAGTATGTGGGGTCCACCATATAGCAAGTGGGCCGGCCCAACAAGATAGTGGGCCGAGCCAAAACACAGGTGGGTCCCACTTGCCTGTTAAAGGACAGGCCCGCTTAGTATGTGGGGTCCACCATATAGCAAGTGGGCTGGCCCAACAAGATAGTGGGCCGGCCCAATAAGCAGGTGGGCCCACTATCGTGTTAACGGGCCGGCCCAATAAGTAAGTGAGCCGGCCCAAAATGAAAGTGGGTCCCACACTACTGTTAATGGGCCGGCCCAATCTGTTGTAGGGCCCTGGTTGTTTGACTAGTCAACTTGCATTAAATTTCATGAGCCTAAAATCTGATATCAATGATACACACAATTACATACACAAATAAAATAACTAGGAAAATTACAAGGCAATTAATGTGCCCAAATAAAAAAATTACATAGAATCATTGAGGACTTCTATTAGCATCATCAATAACACGTTGACATTTAGCAATCGCCTTGATTGAATCTTGTGTACTCTTGGTCAACATATCGACTACGGACCTTAAAGCGAGCAATACCATGTCTTTTATAAAGTACAGACCTTGAGATATTTCATTGTTTGATGAAAGGAATGGTCTAGGTTGACGGCTATGAGAGGATGCATCGGAAGAAAGATCGGAACTTTTTGTGGGCCTCTCTTCGATGAAGATTGCTTCATCGAACCGCATTCGATAATAATGCAAAAAAGAGTTAAACGATGAACTATGCAAACATGTATTAAGCATTGTCGATATGAGATAGTCACAAGTACTAAGCGCGGACTTACATTATATCGTTGCATAGGCTCACCCCGAACCTTTTTGCGCTCTATCTTCTACTAAGGACTTCTTCATTACAACTGCATTCTAGTAATATTGCAAACATAGTTACAACGGTGAACTATTCAAACATTTATTATGAAATGTAGATATAAGATAATAACAAGTTGCATAAATAAGACAATGTATGGAACTTGTACTAAGCGAGACTTACATCATAATGTTTCACGGGGTCGCTTTGGCGACTATCTTCTAATGATGATCGCTTCACTAAAAATGCATTACTGGTAATATTGCAAAAATAGTTACAACAATTAACTATTCAAACATGTATTACGCAATGTAGAGATCGGATAACGACATGTAGCAGAACATACGGCTCGTTGCGGGTCCTTCTCTTGCGTGCACTAGTCGTGGTCGACATGCACTGTCATTTTAGGTTCAGCCATCAAGTGAAATGCTAATCCTCCTGCTCCATTGTCCTTAATCTGTGTTTAGATATCACATTTAAGACCAAGTCATCTCGGTTTCAAATAACAAAAAACTTGAGCTGCCAAATGAATAAGCCAATATTTACCGGATATCGGATTAAAACCAACTAGATGTTGCTTTGCATGAGATACGAATATCGGACATTCGGATTTAGAGTAGGGTAATGCCAAGGTTTTCCACATAAAGTAAACTGGCATTAAGAATGACCAAATGTCGAGTTCAAATCACCTTCGCTAGTTGCTCCAAGACAAGCATATCAAATAGTCAGAAACATAGTAAAGCATGGATGGCATTGCTATGGCAGGGTTCCAAGTGTTAATCTCTTGCATAAGGAACAATGCATATAGGTTATAGATAATAACGGAAGTAAACTGCCAAAGTTACCAACGAAGAACTCAGATTCCAACCTTCCCTAGCGTCCCCGCTGTTAATGTTGGATATTCTAATAAGTGGTTCGCATGATCAATCCCTAGGAAAAATAACATTGACAAGTTAGTCTACGATAATACAAAGACCAGACATGCACGCAGCAATAACTATACAAGCTATGCCACAGGAGTATTCATGGAAAAAAATAGCTATAAGCTAAAGATGAGGTATAAGAGCAAGCAGATTGGAAATGCACATAGCATGATTATAAAAGCATTGTGAGAATAGCAGACACGAGAAAACAGCTAGCGGCTAGCGGTGAGCTAATGACGTGGTATAAGAACAACCAGATTGGAAATGCCCATAGCATGACTATAAAAGGAATAGCATGCAGTACAAAAACAGTTGGCAGCAAATGAATGGGTATAAGGCTATAAATATGTGGATGCACACAGGTGTCAGTAGAATGAACAGGATGGTAGCGACCGGATAATGCTTTGGTATTGTACAATATTTAAACGAACTTCATGCGAAGTAACACATCAAGAAATTTAATGGCATATGAGATCTGCAAATAACTACACAAAACATGGCTAAAGAAACACCGCGATCTAACGGGCCAGCGTACTAACCAAGCTGCGGCGGGGTGGACAGGGGCGGCAACTTGCATTCCAGCGGCGGCGAACGCGGGAGACGATGAGTCGACCCTGTTTCGGTAGAAGCGGGCGTTAGTGAAGCGGATCCGGTTGGGCTGGCAAGGGATTCGGTAAAGTTGATACAGCCGCTACGCCGAGGTAGTCGGTGGAATAGATCGGCTCCGTGGAGGGGGGCGCGGTGAAGTAGACACGGTTCCGTTGGAGAGGATCCGGTGCGTCGACGGGAAAGGCGTTGATTGCTACGCTGTGGATGAGGTCGGCGGTGAAGCAGATCCGTCGGTGGCGAGGTCGGCGGTGAAGCAGATCCGTCGGTGGCGAGATCGGCGGTGAAGCAGATCCGTCGGTGGCAAGGGCGGCGGGGGAGCGGATCAGGTGGGTGGACGGCCAACACGATCAAGGCTACGTTGTGGAGGAGTATGCCGGCGGCGAAGCAGATCTAGTACTGTAGAGAGTCAGAGCTTTGGCGTGTGAGAGTATTTTTGAGCTAATGGGGCGAATGGTTGGTGGGTGGGTGTGGGCCTGTGGGGAGGGTTCGGGATCTTGGCAAGATATTTCATTGTTACCGAATGAGCCCTCCATGGTCGGTGGGTTGTAGCTTCGGACCCAGGGTTAAAAGGGTAAAACTAGTCACGGGATTTTCGAATGGATGCGGCGGGATGATTTGGCGCGCGGCCGAAATTTTCAGTTCAAGCTACGAGCAGAACGACAAAAATAATGTTCTTCCCCAGGGAGCTCTCATTTCTTCCTCTTCTCTTTCTCTCTCGAGTATCTCCCACTCCCCTGGCTCCTCTCCCCCTTCTCTCCGGCAACCTCGCCAGCCGGAGACGAGGCCGACTTCTCTCTGTATATCGTACACCCTCCGAACTAAATTAATTGATTCAACTTTCCTTAGACGTGTATGTATCTAGAGTAAAAAACATGTGTGGATACATCCATATTTAGATAAGCAAAGTTAAGTCAGTTAATTTGGATCCGAGGGAGTTAGTGTTGTTGTAAGCTTAGATCCAGTGTTTCCCATGAGAAGAATGGCGCAATGGAGTCGGGGATCTCGTCATCGGTTTCAGATCTGGCCTATGGTGAATCTGGCGGATCAGATCTGGCGGATCTTTCCGGCCAAACCCCGATCTGGTGCCATCAAGGTGATGGCGCTAACGGTGAGGCTTGCTTTGGTCAGTGCTTCAGATCTTGCCAATGGGGAAGTCAAGCAGCTAACGTTCACAAGCTCGGGGCATACGACAGCGTCATCCGTCTTGCCCGTGAACATCTTGGCCTTTCAGCGGCCCTTCTCAGAGCCAATATGTCGTTGCTGAGGCCCTTCTTCTCCTTCGTCCTGGCGACTACCGGCGACACCGTCCCAAGTGGTGCGTCCCCGGCGACGGAGTTGCTGGAAAGGATGCGGAGCAGGGATCTGATGTGCGGTCCAGAAGGACTCGATTGATTTTCTTCTATATATTTTGGGGTCCTTTTTGTAAAGTTGTAGGTCCTATTAGTTATTGTCTAGTTCTCTTGGACCTCTATGTAATTTTTTGGACTAGTTTCCATTTGCACCGATAAACTTGAATTTTGACAAGTTCACGGGAAAAAAATTCCTTTGCACATATGGCCTATCATGTATGAACATTCTTGAGTTTTAAACTATATGTAATGGCCAGCACTTGCGCAAGGGGCTCGTCTAGTGCGCACTAGTTTCCATTAGCACCGATAAATTTGAATCTTGACAAGTTCTTGGAAGAAAACATTGATTCACATATAGCCTATCATGTATGAACATTATTGGGATTCAAACTATACATAGATGGCCAACACGTGTGCAAGGGGGTCCTCTAATGTGCACTAGTTTCCATTAGCACTGATAAACTAGATGATACCCCGCGCGTTGCGGCGGGATTTTTCTACTAATGTATAGAATAACATTTCATATCGTATATTTCGTATATAGCTTTATGAAAGCTTTGTTGTAAAGCAACGCGTTTGATTTATTGAAGGTGGATAATAAGTTTATTGCATGATCTGAGCACTTCAGTGGCTTTGTAAATCTTTTTGTCATCAGAAAGGATAACCGTGGCATCTATCTTTCCCTAGTCCCCTCTCTTGAAACTGGTCCAAGTATGATCTATTTTTCAGTTGCGAAGAACATATGCTTGTGATGTTAGCACGTGAATGTCCCCCCTCTTGAAACTTAGATGCTATTAATGGTCGTTTCACGTCCTTGAATTTTTGTATTGCCTTAGTATACATCTTGGCGATTAGGTGAAGATGGAAGCACATGTGGTGGGCCTCATTGGTATGCTGGATAAATAGAATTGTACATGAAAATTGCAATGTGAAATGTTAACATAAATATTAACACGTGAATATAGCACATGTTATGTCCTCCTTGTCGCTCCATAGATCACTGATGGGAGGAGCCTGTGCTGTGAAAGTTGTATTATTTTGATATGGAGAAATGAACTGGGACTGTTCTTGTTATATAGAGGAATTTTCGTGTGCCTTAAAGGGGTTAAGGGGTTATTACTGTGGTTTTTAAATGGACATTTAAAAAAAACTGAAACAGTTTTGAGCATCAATTATATTAGTACTGGTTATTTATTTATACTGTATTATATTTTGCAATGGCATTGCTGTAGAACTTTATTGCAAATACTTTGTGAGAAAACAAATAACATACTTTATTGCAAATATTTTGCAATGGAGTATGAGAAATATACATGAATAGATAAATGCATATTTAATTCCGAATTAGTTTGTACAATACTAAGAACTTCACCGGTGAAATTCGGCCATGGAACATTTCTTTTGACTACACCAATCACTGGTAGAAAAATGGCCTTCCGGGAAGCCCCATTAGTCGCCAAAATATAGGAACCGCGACTAATGGGGTCTTTAGTCGCGGTTCGGGTGGCGAACCGCAACTAAAGAGCTGGGCCCAGCGCGCTCGCTGGCCAGCTGGTGGACGGGAGGGGCTTTAGTCGCGGTTGGCCAGGCCAGCCGCGACTAAAGGTCCCCGAAGGCCTTTAGTCGCGGTTGGCCAGGCCAACCGGGACTAAAGGCCCATCCCTATAAAAGGGCCTCAGCTCACAGCACTTAGCCATTTGGTGCCACTTCTCTTCACAAGCTTCACAAGGGGGTGTAGGTTTGCTTTTGGTTCCTCTTATACACACAAGGTGTTTGATAAAAATGCCCCAAGAGCATGAAACAAACATGATATGAAGTGTTGGAGCCACACTTGAGCTTCCTTATTTATTTCTTCCTCCTCGATCGCGGTTAGCAAGTTGAACCTTTTCATGTGTCATTGATAAAATATGTGCATGTGTGTAGTTCATTGTTTAATTTATATTGTTTGTAGCTAGTTAGTTTAACAAATGCATGATGGTTAATTATATATTTTATATTATAATAATGCAGATGAATCGGCAATGGATGTACGGTAACCGACTCTCCGGCGAGTTCACTACGGGTTTGAAAGATTTCCTCGTAGTGGCTAATGCGAACAAGCGTGGGGGTTTTGTTATCTTGTCCATGTGTTAACCGTAAGAATCGGAAAGATTACTCTTCCTCAAGAGATGTTCACATGCACCAGCTCGGCACGGTTTCATGCCAAGCTATAATTGTTGGACCAAGCATGGAGAAAGAGGGGTTATAATGGAAGAAGATGAAGAAGGGGATGATTTCATCGATGAAAGCTATCTTGCTCATTTCGGTGATACTTTCATGGATGATGTCGAAGGTGAAGGGGAAGGTGAAGGGGAAGGTGAAGAAGAGGCACGTGATGAGCCCATTGATGATCTTGGTCGGATCATTGCTGATGCACGGAGACGCTCGCGAAACGAAAAGGAGAGGGAGAATTTGGATCGCATGTTAGAGGATCACGAAAAGGCGTTGTACCCGGATGCGATGATGGTCCGAAAAAGCTGGGCTGCACACCTGGATTTGCTGAAATGGAAGGCACGGGCGAGTGTAGCTGACTCGGCATTTGAAAACTTGCTGAAAATTTTGAAGAATATGTTTCCAAAGAATAACGAGTTGCCCGCCAGTACGTACGAAGCAAAGAAGGTTGTCCGCCCTCTAGGTTTAGAGGTTACGAAGATACATGCATGCATCAACGATCGCATCCTCTACCGCGGTGAATACGAGAATTTGAATGAATGCCCGGTATGCACCTGCATTGCGTTATAAGATCGAGGCGATGACCCCGGTGGCGATGTTGAGGGCCGGAAACCCGGGAAGAGGGTTCCCGCCAAGGTGATGTGGTATGCTCCTATAATACCACGGTTGAAACGTCACGTTCGGGAACAAAGAGCATGCCAAGTTGTTGCGATGGCACAAAGAGGACCGTAAGTCCGACGGGGAGTTGAGACACCCCGCGGATGGAACGCAATGGAGAAAGATCGACGAGAGAGTTCAAAGATTTTTCAGCTGACGCAATGAACATAAGATTTGGTCTAAGTACGGATGGCATGAATCCTTTTGGCGAGCGAGCTCCAGCCATAGCACACTGGCCCGTGACTCTATGCATCTACAACCTTCCTCCTTGGTTGTGCATGAAGCGGAAGTTCATTATGATGCCGGTGCTCATCCAAGGTCCGAAGCAACCCGGCAACGACATCGATGTGTACCTAAGGCCATTAGTTGATGAACTTTTACAGCTGTGGGGCAGACCTGGTGTCCGTGTGTGGGATGAGCACAAAGAAGAGGAATTTGACCTACGAGCGTTGCTTTTCGTAACCATCAACGATTGGCCTGCTCTTAGTAACCTTTCCGGACTGTCAAATAAGGGATACAATGCATGCACGCACTGCTTACATGAGACTCGAAAGTGTACATTTGCCAAATTGTAAGAAGAACATGTACCTTGGGCATCGTCGATTTCTTCCGAAAATTCATCCGAGTAAGAAAGAAAGGCAAGCATTACAACGGCAAGGCAGATCACCGGCCGAAGCCTCGCGGAACGTACGTGGTGCTGAGGTATTTGATATGGTCAAGAATTTGAAAGTCATCTTTGGAAAGGGTCCGGCGGACAATCGGTTCCGAAGGAGCCGACGGGCACGCAGCCATGTGGAAGAAGAAATCTATATTCTCGGAGCTAGAATATTGGAAAGTCCTAGAAGTCCGCTCTGCAATCGACGTGATGCACGTTACGAAGAATATTTGCGTGAACCTCCTAAGCTTCTTGGGCTTGTATGGGAAGACAAATGATACAAAGGAAGCACGGCAGGACCAGCAACGTTTGAAAGACCCTGATAACCGGCATCCGGAATGGTTTCAAGGTCGTGCCGGCCTACGCTACGACCAAAGAAGAGAAGGTCATCTTTTTTGAATGCCTGAGCGGTATGAAGGTCCCGTCTGGATTCCCGTCCAATATAAAGGGAATAATAAACATGGCGGAGAAAAAGTTCCAAAACTCTGAAGTCTCACGACCGCCGCGTGATTATGACGCAATTGCTTCCGATTGCTTTGAGGGGCTCCTGCCGGAAAATGTTCGAGTAGCCATTGTGAAGCTATGTGCATTCCTCAATGCAATCTCTCGGAAGGTAATCAATCCAGAAGTTCTACCACGGTTACGTAACGATGTGGTCCAATGTCTTGTCAGTTTCGAGTTGGTGTTCCCGCCATCCTTCTTCAACATTATGACGCACCTCCTGGTTCACCTAGTCGAAGAGATTTCCATTCTCGGTCCTGTATTTCTACACAATATGTTCCCCTTCGAGAGGTTCATGGGAGTATTAAAGAAATATGTTCGTAACCGTGCTAGGCCGGAAGGAAGCATCGCCAAGGGCTATGGAAATGAGGAGGTAATTGAGTTTTGTGTTGACTTTGTTCCTGACCTTAAGCCGATTGGTCTTCCTCGATCGCGGCACGAGGGGAGACTAAGTGGAAAAGGCATGATCGGAAGGAAATCAACGATATGTATGGACAGCCATTCTCTGACTGAAGCACACCACACAGTTCTTACCAATTCCAGCTTGGTGGCTCCGTACTTTGAGAAACACAAGAATATTTTACGCTCGGACAACCCGGGGAAGCCTGAATCCTGGATTAGGAAGGCCCACATAGAGACTTTCGGCGGTTGGTTGAGAAAACATTTAATGAATGACAATAAGGTTGTAGATCGCTGAACCCGGAGACAGGGGAGTGTGTTTACCGGGGCAAAAAAATTAAACCCACCCAAAAGCTTATTGAGGCAATGAGGGATGCTCAAGAGGGGAAGATCAAGTTCAACAGAGAGAACGACGCGCTGACAAAAGCCCTCGGGAATCCTGAACACGGAGGACGTGTACGAGGCATGGGGCACATTCCGTGGAAAATAGGGTTCCCCGTAACGATGACCCGTACGGTTACGGAAGCCGTAAGAGAAAGATGGATCGGGAAGCGAGATGTTGTCGCGCGGTTGGCATCGGAAATGGATGTGATGAAGAAAACCGTGAGTGTACTAGTAGCCGAAAGAGATGCAGCTCGGGCACGGCATGAAGATCATCCATTGGATCTCGGAAGCCGGCGAGCGAAAAGCAGCGTGGCTTCCACGGAGGCCCCACCGGCTGGTGCACCGACGATCGAAATTACTTGCACCGGAGCCTGCGGTGGTGGAAATTACTGCACCGGAGCCTCCTCGCTACCCCGTGGACGATATAAAGGAGATGAAAGAATGTCATATGTATTATCCTATCGGGAACATGTCCATGAAGGTAGCCATCGGCAGTGCTTTACCATGTTTACCTGGAGCACTCCACCACAACAACCCCATTCAAGATGGCTATGCTCGTGTCACGATGGAGGACATAGTCCAAGGGTTTGAGGACCTGGACATTGACATTGCTACACCTGAAGGGGCGAGAAGACTTGGAGATGTCAAGCGCCAGTTCATTCTATGGCAAAAGAAGTTTATCAAGTTTCCAGGCGAGGCGCCAACAAGTCCACCCCCCTACGGTGGTGGTGGCGGCGGTGGTGGTGGTGGTGGTGCTTCACCTACACCTCCTTCACGAGGGCCGACGCCGCCCCCCAATTCACCTCCGGCGGGTAAGCAGCCGCCGCCCCCGGTCCGCCCGGGCGGGTAGCGAACGCCGCCCCCCAATCCACCTCCGGCGAAGAAGCATAAGCAGTCCTGGACTATCAACCCGGACCCTTATGTACCTAAGACCACAAAGGTACCGGGTCCATCACTGAAGCCTCTCCCCACGAGGCCTTGGGAACGTACTGCCGAGGAAGTCGACGCGGCCGCGACTCGCGATTATGAGAAATGGAAGGAGGAATGCAAGAAGAATAGAGAGCCCTAGCCCAAGCAAGTATTTTCTGAGAAGCAAAAGAGCTGGGCTAAGTCATTTTTGAACACACCGTCCCAAGCCGCGAAGAATCTGCCTGACGACTATGCACGTGAACTTCGTAGGCAAGCACTCGCATTCAAGAGGAACCAAGAGTTGGCGGAGAAGCAGGAGAAGAAAGCCTTGGAGGAGGCCGAGAAAAAGTTAGAAAGGGGGAAAGAAGTTGCCCAGCTCGGGGAACAAAGTAAACAATCGATCGCTGATGTCTACGGGTGCTTCTATTCTTGTAGACAGTGTTGGGCCTCCAAGAGCAGAGGTTTGTAGAACAGCAGCAAGTTTCCCTTAAGTGGATCACCCAAGGTTTATCGAACTCAGGGAGGAAGAGGTCAAAGATATCCCTCTCATGCAACCCCTGCAACCACAAAGCAAGAAGTCTCTTGTGTCCCCAACACACCTAATAGGTGCACTAGTTCGGCGAAGAGATAGTGAAATACAGGTGGTATGAATAAGTATGAGCAGTAGTAACGCAGCAGTTGTAACGCAGTAAAACAGTAAACAAGCAGCGATAGCAGTATTTAGGAACAAGGCCTAGGGATTACACTTTCACTAGTGGACACTCTCAACAATGATCACATAACAGAATAGATAAATGCATACTCTACACTCTCTTGTTGGATGATGAACACATTGCGTAGGATTACACGAACCCTCAATGCCGGAGTTAACAAGCTCCACAATTCAATGTTCATATTTAAATAACCTTAGAGTGCATGAAAGATCAACACGACTAAACCAAGTACTAACATAGCATGCACACTGTCACCTTCACACTATGTAGGAGGAATAGATCACATCAATACTATCATAGCAATAGTTAACTTCACAATCTACAAGAGATCATGATCATAGCATACGCCAACTACTAACACGGATGCACACACTGTCACCATTACACCGTGCAGGAGGAATAAACTACTTTAATAACATCACTAGAGTAGCACATAGATAAATTGTGATACAAAACACATTGCAATCATAAAGAGATATAAATAAGAACTTCACTATGCCATTCATAGAGTGAATAAGTATTCTGTGAAATATAGCCTAAGAGACCCACACGGTGCACACACTGTCACCTTTACACACGTGGGACAAGGAGTCTCCGGAGATCACATAAGTAAAATCCACTTGACTAGCACAATGACATCTAGATTACAAGCATCATCATATGAATCTCAATCATGTAAGGCAGCTCATGAGATTATTTTATTGAAGTACATAGGAGAGAGATGAACCACATAGCTACCGGTACAGCCCCGAGCCTCGATGGAGAACTACTCCCTCCTCATGGGAGACAGAAGCGTTGATGAAGATGGCGGTGGTGTCGATGGAGGAGCCTTCCGGGGGCACTTCCCCGTCCCGGCGGCGTGCCGGAACAGAGACTCCTGTCCCCCAGATCTTGGCTTCGCGATGGCGGCGGCTCTGGAAGGTTTCTCGTACCGTGGCTTCTTTCGTATCGAGGTTTTAGGTCTGGGACCTTTATATAGGCGAAGAGGTGGTTTCGGAGGGTCAACGAGGCGGCGACACCATAGGGGGGCGCGGGCCACCCCCAGGCCGCGCCGGCCTATGGTCTGGTGGGCCTGTGCCCCCTCTCTGGCGGCTCTCGAGTGTTCTGGATGCTTCCGGGCAAAATAGGAACCTGGGCGTTGATTTCGTCCAATTCCGAGAATATTTCTTTACTAGGATTTCTGAAACCAAAAACAGCAGAAAACAGGAACTGGCACTTCGGCATCTTGTTAATAGGTTAGTTCCAGAATGCACGAATATGACATAAAATGTGCATATAACATGTAGATATCATCAATAATGTGGCATGGAACATAAGAAATTATCGATACGTCGGAGACGTATCAGCATCCCCAAGCTTAGTTTCTGCTCGTCCCGAGCGGGTAAACGATAACAAAGATAATTTCTGGAGTGACATGCCATCATAACCTTGATCATACTATTGTAAACATATGTAATGAATGCAGCGATCAAAACAATGGTAATGACATGAGTAAACAACTGAATCATAAAGCAAAGACTTTTCATGAATAGCACTTAAAGACAAGCATCAATAAGTCTTGCATAAGAGTTAACTCATAAAGCAATAAATCAAAGTAAAGGTATTGAAGCAACACAAAGGAAGATTAAGTTTCAGTGGTTGCTTTCAACTTGTAACATGTATATCTCATGGATAATTGTCAACATAGAGTAATATAACAAGTGCAATATGCAAGTATGTAGGAATCAATGCACAGTTCACACAAGTGTTTGCTTCTTGAGGTGGAGAGAGATAGGTGAACCGACTCAACATAAAAGTAAAAAGAATGGTCCTTCAAAGAGGAAAGCATCGATTGCTATATTTGTGCTAGAGCTTTTATTTTGAAAACATGAAACAATTTTGTCAACGGTAGTAATAAAGCATATGAGTTATGAAAATTATATCTTACAAGTTGCAAGCCTCATGCATAGTATACTAATAGTGCCCGCACCTTGTCCTAATTAGCTTGGACTACCGGATCATCGCCATACACATGTTTTAACCAAGTGTCACAATGGGGTACCTCCATGCCGCCTGTACAAAGGTCTAAGGAGAAAGCTCGCATTTTGGATTTCTCGCTTTTGATTATTCTCAACTTAGACATCCATACCGGGACAACATGGACAACGGATAATGGACTCCTCTTTAATGCATAAGCATGTGGCAACAATTATTATTCTCATATGAGATTGAGGATATATGTCCAAAACTGAAACTTCCACCATGAATCATGGCTTTAGTTAGCGGCCCAATGTTCTTCTCTAACAATATGCATGCTCCAACCATTAAGGTGGTAGATCTCTCTTACTTCGGACAAGACGGACATGCATAGCAACTCACATGATATTCAACAAAGAATAGTTGATGGCGTCCCCGTAAACATGGTTATCGCACAACACGCAACTTAATAAGAGATAAAGTGCATAAGTACATATTCAATACCACAATAGTTTTTAAGCTATTTGTCCCATGAGCTATATATTGCAAAGGTGAATGATGGAATTTTAAAGGTAGCACTCAAGCAATTTACTTTGGAATGGCGGAGAAATACCATTTAGTAGGTAGGTATGGTGGACACAAATGGCATAGTGGTTGGCTCAAGGATTTTGGATGCATGAGAAGTATTCCCTCTCGATACAAGGTTTAGGCTAGCAAGGTTATTTGAAACAAACACAAGGATGAACCGGTGCAGCAAAACTCACATAAAAGACATATTGTAAACATTATAAGACTCTACACCGTCTTCCTTGTTGTTCAAACTCAATACTAGAAATTATCTAGACTTTAGAGAGACCAATTATGCAAACCAAATTTTAGCAAGCTCTATGTATTTCTTCATTAATGGGTGCAAAGTATATGATGCAATAGCTTAAACATGAGCACAACAATTGCCAAGTATCACATTATTCAAGACATCATACCAATTACTACATGTAGCATTTTCCGTTTCCAACCATATAACAATTAACGAAGCAGTTTCAACCTTCGCCATTAACATTAAAAGCTAAGAACACATGTGTTCATACGAACCAGCGGAGCGTGTCTCTCTCCCACACAAGCATGATGGATCAGATCTTATTCAAACACAAACAAAAATAAAAGCACACAGACGCTCCAAGTAAAGTACATAAGATGTGACCGAATAAAAATATAGTTTCAAGAGAAGGAACCTGATAAGTTGTCGATGAAGAAGGGGATGCCTTGGGCATCCCCAAGCTTAGATGCTTGAGTCTTCTTGAAATATGCAGGGATGAACCATGGGGGCATACCCAATCTTAGAGCTTTCACTCTTCTTGATCATAGTATATCATCCTCCTCTCTTGACCCTTGAAAAGTTCCTCCACACCAAACTCGAAACAACTCATTAGAGGGTTAGTGCACAATAAAAATTAACATGTTCAGAGGTGACACAATCATTCTTAACACTTCCGGACATTGCATAAAGCTACTGGACATTAATGGATCAAAGAAATTCATCCAACATAGCAAAAGAGGCAATGCAAAATAAAAGGCAGAATCTGTCAAAACAGAACAGTCCGTAAAGATGGATTTTATTGAGGCACCAGACTTGCTCAAATGAAAATGCCCAAATTGAATGAAAGTTGCGTACATATCTGAGGATCACTCACGTAAATTGGCATAATTTTCTGAGCTACCTACAGAGAATTAGGCCCAGATTCGTGACAGCAAGAAATCTGTTTCTGCGCAGTAATCCAAATCTAGTATTTACTTTACTATCAAAGACTTTACTTGGCACAACAAAACATAAAACTAAGATAAGGAGAGGTTGCTACAGTAGTAAACAACGTCCAAGACACAAATATAAAACAAAGTACTGTAGCAAAATAACACATGGGTTATCTCCCAAGAAGTTCTTTCTTTATAGCCATTAAGATGGGCTCAGCAGTTTTAATGATGCACTCGCAAGAAATAGTATTTGAAGCAAAAGAGAGCATCAAGAGGCAAATTCAAAACACATTTAAGTCTAACATGCTTCCTATGCATAGGAATCTTGTAAATAAACAAGTTCATGAAGAGCAAAGTGACAAGCATAGGAAGATAAAAATAAGTGTAACTTCAAAAATTTCAGCATATAGAGAGGTGTTTTAGTAACATGAAAATTTCTACAACCATATTTTCCTCTCTCATAATAACTTTCAGTAGCAACATGAGCAAACTCAACAATATAACTATCACATAAAGCATTCTTATCATGAGTCTCATGCATAAAATTATTACTCTCCACATAAGCATAATCAATTTTATTCTCATAAAGTGTAGGAGGCATAGTATAATCACAACAAAATTTACTCTCCATAGTAGGTGGCACAAAAAGACCACTATCATTATAATCATCATAAATAGGAGGCAAAGTATCATCAAAGAAAATTTTCTCCTCAATGCTTGGGGGACTAAAAAGATCATGAAAACCAGCTTCCCCAAGCTTAGAACTTTCTATATCATTATCAACAATGGTGTTCAAAGCGTTCATACTAATATTACTACCAGCATGCAAATAAGATTTCATAGGTTTTCTAATTTTCGCATCAAACCATCCATGTCTTAAATCAGGAAATAGAATAAGAAGCTCATTGGTGTCCATTATGCCTAACTAGTGTAAACAAGAAACAAAAAGATGCAATTGCAGGATCTAAAGGAAATAGCTTCGAGTACTTACAACGACGAAAATAGTTTAGTAGCCGAGATCCGGAGTGTGAGTACCTTTTACCTTTCCTCCCCGGCAACGGCGCCAGAAAATAGCTTGATGTCTACGGGTGCTTCTATTCTTGTAGACAGTGTTGGGCCTCCAAGAGCAGAGGTTTGTAGAACAGCGAGCAAGTTTCCCTTAAGTGGATCACCCAAGGTTTATCGAACTCAGGGAGGAAGAGGTCAAAGATATCCCTCTCATGCAACCCTGCAACCACAAAGCAAGAAGTCTCTTGTGTCCCCAACACACCTAATAGTTGCACTAGTTCGGCGAAGAGATAGTGAAATACAGGTGGTATGAATAAGTATGAGCAGTAGTAACGCAGCAGTAGTAACGCAGTAGAAACAAGTAAACAAGCAAGTGATAGCAGTATTTAGGAACAAGGCCTAGGGATTACACTTTCACTAGTGGACACTCTCAACATTGATCACATAACGAGAATAGATAAATGCATACTCTACACTCTCTTGTTGGATGATGAACACATTGCGTAGGATTACACGAACCCTCAATGCCGGAGTTAACAAGCTCCACAATTCAATGTTCATATTTAAATAACCTTAGAGTGCATGAAAGATCAACACGACTAAACCAAGTACTAACATAGCATGCACACTGTCACCTTCACACTATGTAGGAGGAATAGATCACATCAATACTATCATAGCAATAGTTAACTTCACAATCTACAAGAGATCATGATCATAGCATACGCCAAGTACTAACACGGATGCACACACCGTCACCATTACACCGTGCAGGGAGGAATAAACTACTTTAATAACATCACTAGAGTAGCACATAGATAAATTGTGATACAAAACACATTGCAATCATAAAGAGATATAAATAAGAACTTCACTATGCCATTCATAGAGTGAATAAGTATTCTGTGAAATATAGCCTAAGAGACCCACATGGTGCACACACTGTCACCTTTACACACGTGGGACAAGGAGTCTCCGGAGATCACATAACTAAAATCCACTTGACTAGCACAATGACATCTAGATTACAAGCATCATCATATGAATCTCAATCATGTAAGGCAGCTCATGAGATTATTGTAATGAAGTACATAGGAGAGAGATGAACCACATAGCTACCGGTACAGCCCCGAGCCTCGATGGAGAACTACTCCCTCCTCATGGGAGACAGCAGCGTTGATGAAGATGGCGGTGGTGTCGATGGAGGAGCCTTCCGGGGGCACTTCCCCGTCCCGGCGGCGTGCCGGAATAGAGACTCCTGTCCCCCAGATCTTGGCTTCGCGATGGCGGCGGCTCTGGAAGGTTTCTCGTACCGTGGCTTCTTTCGTATCGAGGTTTTAGGTCTGGGACCTTTATATAGGCGAAGAGGCGGCGTCGGAGGGTCAACGAGGCGGCGACACCATAGGGGGGCGCGGGCCACCCCCAGGCCGCGCCGGCCTATGGTCTGGTGGGCCTGTGCCCCCTCTCTGGCGGCTCTCGGGTGTTCTGGATGCTTCCGGGCAAAATAGGAACCTGGGCGTTGATTTCGTCCAATTCCGAGAATATTTCTTTACTAGGATTTCTGAAACCAAAAACAGCAGAAAACAGGAACTGGCACTTCGGCATCTTGTTAATAGGTTAGTTCCAGAAAATGCACGAATATGACATAAAATGTGCATATAACATGTAGATATCATCAATAATGTGGCATGGAACATAAGAAATTATCGATACGTCGGAGACGTATCAATCGCCCCGCTCATAGTGCAAGCCGCCGGTCCGGATGCCCCCGATATCATAGCAGCTGCGGCAGCACATGGATTGACTGTAACGAGTGCCAGAGAACAAGCGGCCACCTTAGGTATCACTCTTCGTGCACTGTTAGGCCTTGATGAGGCGCCAATGAAGGACGTAGTATTTACATATGTGGAGAATGGCCCTCTCGTCGAGCCTGCGCAGGAAGAGGATCTACCTCGACAAATGAAAGGTCTGCTAAATTGGTACAAGGGTTACATAAAACTTAAAAACGCCAAAGACTAAATTTATGCGGAAGTTATATATGAGCATCACTTCAAACATTACTATATAATAATTCATCGGAGTGAATTGTTCCAGCTGTTCAATCTGCGCGAGCTCGACAAATCTATCATCAGTTGCTACATTCTGTAAGTGATTTATTAATTTCTACCCCATCTTGTTCATTGTCCGCACTATATATATATATATATATATATATATATATATATATATATATATATATATATATATATATATATATATATATACTAGCACAAAACCCGTGCGTTGCCACGACACTACAATATATCAATGAGTTATTTCAATCAAGATAGTGAAAATCACATATGATTTAAATATAGTGAAAATAACATGACATTACTTTAAATACGGATTAATTATATTTAAAAAAAGGCACATGGAAAATGATGTATCTTTATCCTCCTTCCTTTCTTCGGTACATGAAATACCAGGACAACATCTAGTAGTTCTCGTTCAATGATATTGCTCTGACCAGAAAATGATCTTTGTAGACACATCTAACTGGCGCCACACACTTGTTGAAGGAGAGGTTTTTTCATTGATCCACACCAGCAACTTTATACTTAATTAGTTATAGAGTCATGTGGTCGAGCTAGGATGTAAAATAGCACCAATGGATATATCCTCCTTTTTATATATTCTTCAACCTCCATCGGAGGTCCTTCTTGAGGTCTGCGGTCGCGTCCATCGCCGGCTTTGAAGCAAGTGGTGTAGTCCCCGCTTTGGAGTCCGACGGCGACATTGCTGATCTCCAGCTCATCGGAGGGGAAAGAGAAGGACCCGATTGCGTTTGTATAATCTTTAGTGGGGTCTTTTCTGCAAATACCAGGGGCCTATGTAAAATTTTCTCATTTTATGGGGTCCTTTGTAAAAATTGTACACCCACCGACTGGAATAAATAAAAGCTTCTACGCCCTTCGGGGCGCTCCGTGTTCAAAAAAAAAATTATGAACGCAAATACGTAGTGCATTAGTTTTGACGTGTACAGGAAACTTTGCGTTCATGTCTACAAAACCAATCCTGAATCGAACTTCTCAATGTGAACGATCTGAACGAAAACATCAAGCAAGCTTATGTCAGATACCATGATGGACGATGCTCCCATGCTTCCCAGCCCTGAACGAAAACATCAAAGCAGCCCACGACTCTGCCTTTGCATTTGCATCACTCAGCTGTATGCTCTCCTCCGTCAACTTCTTACGCTTCAGCACGTTGTTCTCGTACTCAATCGCGCGGCTGATCCGGAGTGCGCCGAGGCCTGACGGATCTGGATGACGAAATTGTCGACGTCGGGTAACGCTGGCTCCTCTAATCCCCTTCCTCGATCACGGTCAACCGATGGAACGCGCTGCGCCGCCTGTGTTTCATGCCTCGAGCTTCTCCCCTCGTCGCCACCGGCCGGCCGGCCGGCAGCGCCGCCGCCTCTAATCCCCTTCCTCGATCCCGGTCAACCGACGGAACGCGCTGCGCCGCCTGTGTTTCATGCCTCGAGCTTCTCCCCTCGTGGCCACCGGCCGGCCGGCCGGCAGCGCCGCCGCCTCTCCCATCCTCTGCCTTCCAGCAAGGCCGAGCTCGAGCCTGCAGTCCCCCTTCCTTGGCCCGCCTGAACGACGGAACGCGTGGCCCCACCTACGTGCCCGGCCCGTCGGGAGCTGAATGGAGAGCAGGCCCTCTAGACTCTAGTCCCCTTCCTGGAGACCACCCGACCGAACACGCAGCGCCGCCTGCGAGGATTGACTGAGACTGATCCGTGGTTGCAGGCGGCCTTGTTCGTCGATCTACCTCATCTCGTCATAGGTCGTCATCTCGTCTTGACGAAGCAGCCTGGGTCTCTGATCACGTAGTCCTGGACCAGCAATTCGGGGGCGGCGGAAAAGGATCTGGTCAGCTCCAGCGCGAGGACATCGATCATGACATAGTAGTTGGTATTCCTAGGTCTCTATTTATAGATGGAGGATAATAAAGATTACCACAGGAAAACAATCTCCAACCAGGACCTGTACTCTGTGTTACGGAACGTAGGTGGACTATTTTGATTTGGACCAGACTTTGGAAACACTAGGCACGTGAGGTTCAGCGGGGTGATCGGGCAGGAGTTGTTTTTTCTTTCTCATCGGGACAATCCAGGCCGGAAGGAACATAAACTCAAGCGACGGAGCGAAACAGAAAAAAAAACGTTTCGAGTTAAGTCACTTATGGATGGCACGGTGGGTAATTTCTACAAACTTTAGAGGCAATTCTAATTAGGACGACGACCGAGGGAGAAACCCTTTTGCTTTTATTATTACTAGCACAATACCTGTGCCTTGCTACGGTAGACAAAGTATTTAGCCAACATATTTAGCAAACTAATTAGATTTTGTTATCGTTGAATGCAGATGATCAACAGAAACACGTCTTTCTTATACTTCCAATTTAAACCATGTTTATTTCAAACTACTTCGTTGAGTTGTATTACGCCATGTCTTATTTGCTTTCTATCTTCTATAATGTTTTCAATTAATTGCTTGCTCTTCCATAGTTGTATTAGAACTTGGTACCACCAATATCTAGATACCTGATGTTGTATTATGTTTCTTGCAAATTAACGTTGGCGCGTTGAACGAAAGGTACCACTCATATTTTTTCGATTGGGATGCTTCGCCATGTATATCATTCTTCATTTTTTGTAAAATTAGATTTTCTTTATGGAGAACTTGACTGGATAAATCCATCGTTCTTTGCCCTTGACGCCGTATGTGGTAGCGCAAGAGAATGTCCTGCCGAGTCAAAAAATATATATGGCTAATACACATTACATTTTTTAACGGTGCAACATAGCCCATGTGCTCCCACGTAGCTAGCTAGTACCGATTCATGTTGTCCAATCTTTTTATCGCTTCGTTCACAAAAGAATGTTTTAATTTTATTAAAATACAGTTAAAAAAACTTTATTAAAATATGTATGTATTAATTTTATTAGAATATGTATGTAGCTAGGAATATGTTTTATTATGTAGATACATGAGAATCAGACAAAGTGGAGATATCTTTTATGTATGCAAGAAATGCTAAACTTGCTGCTGCTAGCAGCAGAACACGATATATTTGCCGCGCATAATGAATTGTTTTCTGATTAAGTATTGTGTTGTCGTTTTTTTAGGAGTTCATGAAAGTAGTGAATGTGCATAAGTACTTTCCTTGTGTTTTAATTTTAGAAATGTTAAAATGCTCCACAAATGCTACTTTTAATGCAAAAAAAAATAACACACCGAGAAAAAAAAATATTAACAGCTACATAGTACAAGGCGCACAAACCCTTCCACGTTTTTTCTTTCCTTTCAGGATGTCCGTTTTGTTCTGGACTGATATCTATACCTGTACACGCTGGTCTTGTGTTGCTCCGCAGTCCACACACTGCACGCGCAGGCGACCAATCTCAATCCCCTTTCTCTTTGTAATTTGTTCGCATCGAGTGAAAGCAGCTGGCGCCGCCTACTCAAATTCAGCCGTCTCCGTCAAGAATCGACCCAAGTGAGCACACCTATATGTTTGCCTCGGTCTGCACTTCTTCTCAGGTCGCTCAATCTCCTTCCAGTTCGCTGCGGAGCAAACACCAATTGCCATGAGCCTGAGGATAATGGAGCAAATTGAACCAAACCGATGATTGTATGAGGTATATTTGACAGTTTTTGCATGACATCTCATTTGGTCCGCGAGGTATTGCTGGTCGGAGGCGCCTCCAGCCCTTGGCTGGCGCGACCTTCAAAGTTTGGCGGCGGGGGAGAGCTCTGGTGCCCGAGAAAGCCATCCCCGGCGGCAGATGAGCTCAGGGGAGAGAGATGATTAAGGCGGCGTCAGCCTGTCGATTTGACCACCGCGGCCATCGATCTGCCCACCAAAGCCGGGTGGCAACGCGGACGAGGCCTATAAACCGTACTAGGTAAATTAGGAATTGGCTCATGCACACAATGCGGTGCTGGCCTCCTCTATTTATATCACAGAAGGATTACAGTACAAGGCAAATCTGATCCTATAATTACGTGATCAGATTTGATTCAGTTTGCCATATACAAAAGGATCCTAATTGATTACAGGAGATATATACGGAGTATATCTTAACATGCCCCCTCAATCACAACGGTTGGAGATTTAGGTTGTGTTTGAAGAGCTCCTGTAAACGCGCTGATAATGGCTTCGTGAACCCATCAGCAACCTGATCTTGGGAAGGTATGAATCGAACATCTAGCAACTTCTTGGCCACACGATCTCGGACGAAATGAAAATCTACCTCAATGTGCTTGGTCCTTGCATGGAATACAGGATTAGCTGTGAGGTACGTGGCTCCAAGATTATCGCACCAAAGGCATGCTGTTCGAGACTGAAATACTCCAAGTTCTCCCAGAAGCGACTGTACCCGGACTATCTCCGCCGTAGCATTAGCTAAAGCTTTGTACTCGGCCTCGCATCTGGAACGTGAAACTGTTGCTTGCTTCCGGGCACTCCAAGATATCAGGTTGGATCCAAAAAACACGGCAAAACCTCCCGTGGACTTGCGGTCATCAAGGCATCCTGCCCAATCCGCATCGGAGAAGGCACTAACCAAGGTGGAAGAAGACCTGCGAATGAGCATACCGGTCGATGCGGTGGAACCGAGATAACGAAGTATTCTCTTCACCGCCGTCCAATGTACGCTGGTAGGAGAGTGCAGTACCGACACACCTTGTTGACAGAATATGCAATATCCGGGCGCGTGAGAACCAAGTATTGAAGGGCGCCAACAGTGCTGCGGTACTTTGTGGCTTCTTCAGGTCCCAATTTCTCACCAACCGTAAGGGAAAGCTTCTCACCGGTGGACATGGGAGTGACGGCGCCTTTGCAGGAGGCCATGCCGACACGACGAAGAATATCACCCACATACTTGGACTGAGAGAGAGTAATACCATCAGACTCACGGCGCACCTCAATGCCAAGAAAAAAATGCAAATCACCGAGGTCCTTGAGAGCAAAAACGGACTGAAGATCACGGAGTAAAGTCTGGATGGCGGACATAGCTGACCCGGTGACAATAATATCGTCGACATAGACCAAAATAAACATGGTCATACCTCCATGATTAAGAATGAAGAGCGAAGAATCAGCCCGTGATGAGGTGAAACCCAATGAATGCAATTTGGAGCTCAAGCGAGCAAACCAAGCACGGGGCGCCTGTTTAAGTCCATACAAGGCCTTGTTGAGCTTGCAAACATAATGCGGACGTTGAACATCCTTGTATCCAGGAGGTTGACGCATGTATACTTCCTCTTCCAGAACGCCGTGAAGAAACGCATTCTGAACATCCAGTTGTCGCAAGGGCCAGCCGCGGGAGACGGCAATAGAGAGCACAAGGCGAATAGTGGCCGGTTTAACAACCGGACTAAAAGTCTCCTCATAATCAACTCCATAACGTTGCTTGAATCCCTTTGCGACCAAACGAGCCTTGTACCGATCTATGGTACCATCCGCTTTGCGCTTCACCTTGTAAACCCATTTACAGTCAATAATATTATGCCCACGAACTGGAGGAACAAGCGACCAAGTCTGGTTCTTCAGCAAAGCTTCATACTCCTGATCCATAGCATGCTTCCAATGGGAAGACTGAAGTGCCATGTCAAGTGATGTCGGTTCGGTGTTAGTGAGACATAAACCACCAAACCGAACGAAGTCAGGGAAATCCTTCGGCTTTGCATGCCCAGTACGCTGTCGTGTGGCCATAGTGTGACGAGGTGGTGTCGAGGCGTGACCACCCAGAGCAGTGTCACCGCCGGAGGACGAGCTGGGGTGATCAGGAGCACCTGACGTAGCAGTGTGGTGATCCGAGCTAGCAGATGCATCAGGTGATATCGCGGTGCTCGAGCGAGCCAGCGAATGAGGCGAGCGAGCAGGAGAGGTCGTGGTTAACGACCGGCCCGATGAAGCCGCCTGGAAGTGCACCAGTTCCTGGCCAGTCGAGTCCGACTGAGGCGAAGACGCGGACGAGTGGCCAGGCTCGGTGCGGCCTGGAGTAGCAGGCTCCGACGCGCGGCCAAGTTGGATCGGATCTGCTTCCTGATTCGCCCCGGCATGCATGGGATCGGGCGCATGGTTCACATCCAGCGCATGATCATCACCCGGTGCTTCACGTGACTCCTGCAGCTGCAAATCAGGATTAACAGGAACAAAAACTGCAGGATTAGGCGCATTAGGCATATGGTCACTATTAATACCCGGGAGAAGGAGATGCTCAGAAAGGATACGTGGACCAGCGTTGGGAGATAAATGTGCAAAAGGAAAAATCTCCTCATTAAAAACGACGTCACGCGACACATAGACACGACCGGACTGGGGGTCTAGGCACTTGTAGCCTTTGTGGGTCATACTGTAGCCCAAAAACACGCATTGCCGAGAGCGAAATTGCAACTTGCGATTATTATAGGGGCGCAAGAAGGGCCAACAGGCGCAGCCAAAGACCCGAAAGAAGGAGTAGTCAGGATCTTCATGACGAAGTTTGGCTAAAGGAGTGGAATTATGAATAACTGGGCTAGGCATCCTATTGATAAGATAGCTGGCGGTGCTAAAAGCTTCGTCCCAATATTTCAAGGGAACGCCGGAATGAGCAAGAAGTGCGAGGCCAGTCTCGACAATGTGGCGATGTTTGCGCTCGACAGACACCATTTTGTTGGTGAGTGTGCGGGCACGATATCCGATGTGCAATGCCAATGCGTTGAAACAAGGAGTTCAACTTGCGATACTCACCACCCCAGTCCGTCTGTATACAAATAATCTTTTTGTTAAACTGTCGCTCAACCAAAGCTTGAAATTGATGAAAAATGGGGAACACATCAGCTTTACTTTTGATAGGATAAAACCATACAAACTTACTGAAATCATCAATAAAACTAACATAATATTTGAAACCACCCGCGGATGTGATCGCGGGTCCCCATACATCGGAATAAATGAGTTCTAAGGATGAGGATGAAATCTCATGACGATGCATATAGGGTAGCTGATGGCTTTTGGCCTGCTGACAAGCATCACATACAGGCATTTTATTTGACACTTTGGGACACGAAAGATTATTTGACTCAATGATGCGACGAACTATGGTAGCGGCAGGATGACCCAAGCGGCGATGCCAAAGATCTTGGCTCGGTGTAGTGATGGTGAAGACATGCTTGCGAAGAGTAGATGATGTGAGTGGATATAATCCACCTTTACATTCCCCGCGGAAGATTATTCTCCTCGTTGCCCGATCCTTAACAAGGAAAAACCAAGGATGAATTTCAAGATAAACATCATTATCACGAGTAAGGCGGTGTGCGTAAACAAGATTTTTAGTGGCGTTGGGCACATGGAGAACATTTTTCAAAGAAAGAGATTTTTTCGGGGTATTAACAATAGATTGACCAACATGTCTAATGTCCATACCTGAGCCGTTCGCTGCATGCACCTGATCACGGCCGGCGTATTTTTCACGGAAGGAGAGCTTGTCAAGGTCGGCGGTGATGTGGTCCGTGGCCCCGGTATCGGTATACCATGGCTCCTCGGAGTTGTTGGAGTTGGTGTAGTTTGCAGCGCGAGGTTCCGCTGGCTGATAGGAGTGGTTGAAGCGGTCCCGACACTCCAACGCCTTGTGCCCGGAGTAGCCGCAGATCTGGCAATTGGGGCCATTGCCGTTGCGCCGGTTGTGCCTGTTGTCGTTGCGACGATCTCGATTTCCATCATTGCGGCGATCTCGATGGTTGCCGTTGTTGCGGCGGGGCTTGTACTGCCCACCACCGCCGCCACCGCCGCCGTTTCCTCCGGGGCGGAAGTTCCCACCACCATGCTGGTAGCCACGGGAGACGGAGTTGGCTGAGGCGTTGCCCATCTGACGGAGCCGAGCCTGCTGCTCGAGCTGGGACTCCGCCGTGAGGAAGTGGGAATAGAACTCGGAAAGAGTCATCTCCCCGATCTTCACGTTCATGGCGCCGGAGAAGCCGTTGTATTCCTCGTCAAGGCCGGCAAGGATGTAGCCCATCAGATCTTCATCATCAAGAGGCTTCCCGGCTGCTGCCATCTGGTCGCTGAAGGACTTCATGATGCCGAAGTACTCGGCCGCCGAATGCTCGTTCTTGCGAGTGTGCCCGAGCTGGACGCGGAGCTGAGAGACTCGCGCCTTTGACCGCGACGCAAACATCGCTGCGAGGGCAGCCCACACTTCGGCCGATGTTTTGAAGCCGATGACGTGGGCGAGGACGTCGGGCTCGAGCGACGTCAGGAGGTGGCCGAGGACTTGTTGATCTGCATCAAACCAATCTGCGTACTCGGGGTTAGGGACCTCCTTGCTTACCGTCTTTTCACCGACGGTTTCTTCCACGACCATGGTCATGGCCGGAGCTTTCTTGGTGCCATCGCAGTAGCCGAACACCTTTCGGCCGCGAAGGATCGGCACCTGTACTGCTTGCCAGAGCAGGTAATTCTCCCGGGAAAGCCTCACCGTGGCCTGGGTGCCGAGTGGAGACACAGCCGCCATGGGTGCGGCGGCGGAGGAGCTGGCGGTATTCATCTCGGATGTTTTAGGAAGAGATGGCTCTGATACCATATAAACCGTACTATGTAAATTAGGAATTGGCTCATGCACACAATGCGGTGCTGGCCTCCTCTATTTATATCACAGAAGGATTACAGTACAAGGCAAATCTGATCCTATAATTACGTGATCAGATTTGATTCAGTTTGCCATATACAAAAGGATCCTAATTGATTACAGGAGATATATACGGAGTATATCTTAACAAGGCCGAGGAGTGCCAGCGCGGCATCCTCACAAGCCTTTGCGGCCTCCACGCGGTTCCCCTCACTGGCCAGGGCGTGCGGATGCGGGTCAACTTGCTGCGTCCCGGCGGTGCTGGAGAGGAAAAAACTCGAACCGTTTTGTCACTTTGGGATGGCAATGGTGGGTAATTTCTCACCAAATTTAGGGGTAAATTGGTAAAATTTAGAACGACCGAGGGAGAAATCCTTTTGCTTTTATTATTAGGTATATATATATATATATATTGTCCTAACTATCTTGTTGTGTACGCTATTATGCAGAATGAAGAAGCGGGAAATGCGAATAAGGAACATCCATGATGTTGGGTTCATTGACCCACACATCGTTAATTCATATGTGTTAGAACACCACCCCGCCGACGTGGAGGAAGACCTGTGGCGGTTTCTTAGAAAACAGGACCTCAAAAGTGATATTCTATTTCCTTACCATTTTGGGTGAGTGTTTCTGTCTTGAGCACATTCTTTTTTGTTTACTCCATGCATGATATGTGGCTAATCGATGAGTTATGCATGACTGTGCATGTATCGTGTCCGCAGGTTCCACTCGGATTCCGATGGTAATTCAATTTCACACCTCCACAGTTCTCGTCCACGACTCTCTGAATATGGATGCGGCGCTTTGGGCCGACATGAGAAAAATGATGCAAAAGTAATTATTTTCATTCATTTGCGCTCTATATCGATCGGCCTATTTCGTTCATTTCCTAATATCAAGTAACTAATTAATAACTCTCTTGTTTATTTAATTTTCTTTGCCTCGTAGGGTTTGGAGACGGTTCGTAGATGAAAAGGTCGGTGAATTCAAAAAAGAGCTACAATTTAGAAGGGCGAGTGCTCGGGACTGGGGATATTCAGCCACCGGAGACCAATCTATGTGGATACTATGTTTGTGAGAGGATCCGGAGATACACCAATGAGCGGGACCAGTCGTCTGAGACCAACATCAAGAGGAATAACCTCCGGAAGACGCTTAGTCCAGAAGCTCGCTTCCGACCACTTCAAGAGGAACTAGCTGGATGGTTCGCGAGGGAAGTCATCGATCCTAGAGGAGAACACTACGTAGAGGACGTAGAACTTCATATGCACTAAATTATGGATGGAAACTTGTTCAAAATTGTATATAGTCATCCGATATTGAATATATATTGTATATTCCTCTTGAATTCTTTTTGGTTCTAATTTCAAATTTGTTTGAAATTGTACATTCATATGCATGTATATATGTAGTACCGTAGAATATGTGAAACTCCTTCAAAATTAAAACCCAAAAGAAATAAAACAATACAAATTTAGAAGAAACCAGGTTGTGGGGGGGGGGGCTAAAACCCTAAACCCGCGGAGGCCTTTAGTCGCGGCTGGCCAGAAGAACCGCGACTAAAGGTCCTCCGCCCTGGCGCTCGCCTGCCGCCCACGTGAAGGGCCTTTAGTCGCGGTTCGTAAGGAACCGCGACTAAAGGGGGGGGGCCTTTAGTCGCGCATAATTGGTCGCGGTTGCGCAACCGCGATTAATGGCAGTTGCGAACCGCGACCAATGGCCATTTTTCTACCAGTGAATGTCTAGTACACCAAGAGACAGCATATAGGAACAATATCTTAATCTGCACAGATCACCCTATTAGAGAATATGACAGCACCAAACGGTTTATAAAGTTGTCTTCTCAATTGGCAGAGATCACTCCCGTAGAATCCAACTGCATAATTTTTTTGTAAACTTGTTAGGTGCTGAACTTGAGTTTCAACCCAAAGGTAATAAGCTCAATGTCTTGGCTAGGTATATATGTACGTGTAGTATGAACAATGACTTCTCACAAGTAGGAAAAAACAAAACAGAAAAAGCGTAGTTATGTAAGAAAGGATGTAAGAACATTTGAGTATTTCGTCGCACTGATACCTTCATAGGAAAACTATTCAATATATAGCATAATAAATCAGAGGACTCATTCCATTCAAGGTTCAAAAAAGCGCTAAGCGCTAAGTGAGCGGTGAGGCTCTGCCTAGAGGAACTACTGCTTAAGCGAGCTTAAGCGCTGCTTAAACGTGCATGACAAAACAGGCATATGTAAATCTAAAATAGAAAATATTGAATAACCTCACTTAGTTTTGTGTTATTTCTGGTCCAACAAAAGGCCCAACATGATGCCTCTTGCTTCTCAGGTCGTAGCCAAACACATGACCCCCTCCAAAAGGCCCAATAACCTCACGCACTGCAAATTGTTAGGGAGACATCCTCCCGTGCGGCTAACCAAGATTAGTTAGGGATATTTCTTGTGTAACAATACTTGTAATCTTGACTTGTGCCTCAAGTCCTTGTGCATATAAATAGAAACAGAGGGAGAGGAGGCGTGCCATCGAGCAGCCCATTGTTTCATGGTATCAGAGCGGGTCATCCTCCCCGCCGCCTAAACCCCTCCCTCCCTCTCCAAAAAAAAACCCTAACCCTAGCCGCCAACCTCCCTCCCCTCTCCCACCATGACTCCCGAAGAACTCGCAGCCAAGGAGCGCGAGCTCGAGGCTCGTGCCAAAGCCCTAGATGACCGCGAAGCCTCCATCAACCAGCAGATCATCGCCGCCACCAACGCAGCCGCCGCCTCCCTTCCGGCTGGCCAAACACCCTCCCCAAACCCTAACCCAACCGAACCCACCACCACCAGTCCCTCCACCTACGCCACCTCCATCAAGCTCCACATGCCGATCACCCTCAGCCTCACCGACGGCAAATACACAAGCTGGAGGGAACTCTTCCTCGTCGCTCTCGGCCGCTACGGTCTCACCGCCCACGTCACCGGCGAAGCCACTCCCTTCGACACGTCTCCTACCTCTGCTTGGGGCCGCAATGACTAACCGTGCTCTCCTGGATCTCCGGCTCCATCGACACCGACCTCCTCAGCATCGTCATGCGTCCTGGCTCCACCGCGCTCACCATCTGGGACGCCATCGAGAATCTCTTCAGCGACAACAAGAAGCACCGCGCCATCCAGCTCGAGGCCGACTTCCGCAACACGCCACGGGGCGATCTCTCCATCGGCCGACTACCGCGCCAAGCTCAAGAACCTCGCCGACTCCCTCACTGACGTCGGCCAGCCCATCAGCGACGAAACGCTGGTTCTGACGCTCCTCCGAGGCCTTAATGACACTTACGCCCATTTGCGCTCGTTTCTCCCCTTTCAGGTGCCGTTCCCCTCGTTTCTTCAGACGCGCTCCGCCCTCATCCTGGAAGAAATCGATCCCCTCGTGCTTCCCAGCCTCCCAGATCCCAGGTCATAGCCGCCACTCACGCACGCCTGCCTCTCTCACTTTGATCCCCTCGGTCTGGACTAGAAGGGGACGAGGGGAAAGAGCTACTGGAGGAAGGGGACCCTATCTAGACGGCCTTGAGGAAGATCTAGAGGGCGGCACGAAAGAGGAGCTTGACCACTGGCGCGGAGGAGCTCCAGTGTTGTCGCCTCTTGCTTCTGCCTCGACGCGGGAGTAGAATTGGGATGCGTACGGAATTCCTAACCCTAACCCTCTTGCTTCTACCTCGACAACGCGTGATAGCCCGCCTCCACAGCTCCTCCTCGCTTTTCCTCTCGCTCAGGCCGAAAGCTGAGCGGAAGAGCTCCGCTTAGCTCTAATCTACGCTTAAGCGTACGCTCAGGAATGCTTTTTTGAACCATGATTCCATTGTAGAGATGCTATTCCATGAAAATTGAAGCTCTGCTAAAAGCAAGGATGAAAGAATGTATAAAATGAGAAATCCCAAGTTAAAATCGATTGGAAGTAGAAGCAGCATCAAGAGGCAAAGAATCATGGCCAAGGAGTCAATGATACATTGCGGGCTGATCAAACATAGAAATGAGATGAATTGGAGACTGCAGCACACAACTGGAAGCACGTAGACCGATCAACACGTTCAGACATATGAAAAGGCATTGGTCCATGCTGCACCCTGAGTTTCTATAGTTTGTACCTAACCAAATTTCACGTTATTCCTCGCACGCTTACAACCCTGAGCCTCTGTTGCTGTGTTATACATGTTGTAGGTCCGTATGAAACCATGAAAATTAGTAAGTTGATATTTATATCAGTAAGTAGTATAATAGCATGAGACTTTGCCAAAAAATAGCATGAGACTGAATGCTTACCAGGAATGGCTTGCAGGATTTTCAGAACTCTCGGTATTATCCATGATTGCAAGCCGAATACACGGAAATTGACCTAAAAGGATTTCTGGTCTCAAGCCAATCTGTTTTAACAAATGTATTATGTATCTGATGGAAGATTCGAGGGTAGCAAATTCCAATGTAAAAAAAAATGAGACATTCGAGGGGAACAAACATATACGATATGCAAGAGGAAGAAAGTAGAAGATGCATCTACTGTTTCAATGTAAAAAACTAAAAATTAAATGTAATAGAGGAGATCTTGTGTACCAATATAAGCATGTCGTGGAGCGTGGCTTCTTCACCAGTTCATCCTTGACTCAGAATCCAATCGAAATCCAACTAAATCGGTGGGGAATTGAGTGAGCAGCACGCAAAATCTAAGGAAAATCGGATCAAATCGGGGCAGGCAAAACGTGGAGCAGCTTTCGAGCGGAAGAGCAACCTTGCAGATTATAAATTATGGGGCGATCCATTGAGAGGATAAAGAAAAGAAACTAAGAAAGGGGGAAGAAGAATCTGGAGCGGAGAGAATGGCGCAAGCAAGGGGCGCGCTTGAAATCCATGGCAACAAGGGGAGCCTTTTAAAGATGGAGGCGGCCGAGTCAGTACCAGTTTCTAGTGTAATGCACAACAATGATTGCATGGGACGGTTTCATCGGCATTTGTGGCGAGGAGGGCATAAGACTAGTCACAATGCATAGTATCATATAGAATATCATGCGTATGATAGTACATATTACTATCTTCACAATACATGGTATCATATACTAGTATCATACTCTCCATATATTAATTGTTTTGTAGAATCTCAATGCAAATTTATGTACAAGATTTACTGGACATTAATTTTTCTAGTAGTATGTGCTATGATACAGTATCTACCTATGATACTAGTACCCTCTCTCTCATCCTTAATTGCACTTCCACATCAGCATTTTGCATGCATGAATGCATGATACTACCTATGATACTCCCATTGTGGGTATTCTAAGTCGCAGAGGGAGGATGTGTGGGCACGAAATCGGAAGACGAACTGTGGTGCCAGAGAGCATGAAGACGAACAGGCGAACATCGGCCAACTGTTTCTTTTACAGGAGGTGAAGTCAATTGTATTTGTGCAGCCCATGTACAAACTCTCACCCAGCCCAAGTAACGCCCAGCCCATGTGCAGAAAATTGAAAGGGAAAGAGCAACCAGCGAGTTAGGCCATCGAGCAGCTGCGGGGACGTGCGCCACAACACAACGCTTGGACAAATAGAGATGACGTGGAAGAAGGAGAATGCTGGAAAATGAGATAGTGGGGGATTTCTATTTAGAGATAAAAGATTTGAATCTTTACAAGTTCTCGAAAAAAAATTGCTTCACACATAGGCCCTATCATGTATGAACATTATTGGGATTCATATTATATATAGATGGCCAACACTTGTGCAAGGGGGTCCTCTAATTCTTAGGGATTTCAATCTATCTCTCTCTCGATCTATCGTTGGTGGCCAGAACAACACACATATGCATGCACTTATGCGCAAAGGCGCGGGAGCCTCTAATAATTCATGTGTGTGCGTATATTTGAACATATTTTTGGGGATTTCAATCTCTATCTCTCGATCTATATATCGTTGGTGGCCAACAAACACACTTATATATATACGCATGCACTTTATGCGCAAAGGCGCGGGTGCCTCTAATAATGTGTGTGCGCACTCGATCGATGATCCCTAAACCTTAAACCATAAAACCCTAAAACCCTAATCCCTAATCCCTAAACACCCTAAACACTAAACGCTAAACCATAAACACTAAACCCTAAACACTAAACCCTAAAACCTAAAACATAAACACTAAACCCTAATCCCTAAACACTAAACCCTAAACCCTAGACCCTATACCCTAATTAACACTAATCCTAACCCTAACCCTAATTAAACCCTACATATATAGGCCAACGACAGTTAATTGCGCACCAAGCAGACGACCAACTAATTAGCGCTGATAAATTAATTAACTTGAATTTTGACAAGTTCTCGATCTCGAATGAAAACACATTTGATTAAGTTGTCTCATAATATATATATATAATTAGTGTGCATGCGCGCATGGCATACCTTGCATATCATTCGTGCGTATATTTCAATATATATTTGAACATATTCTTGGGGATATATATATATTTAAATCTCTCTCTCTCGATCTATATATCGTTGGTGGCCAAGAAACACACTTATATATATACACATGCACTTTATGCGCAAAGGCGCGGGTGCCTCTAATAATGTGTGTGTGCACTCGATCGATGATCCCTAAACCTTAAACCCTAAAACCCTAATCCCTAATCCCTAATTATACCCTAAACATACACCCTAAAACACCCTAAACAATAAACCCGGCCTATACCCTATACCCTAAACCCTAAACTCTAAACCCTAAACACTAAACCCTAAACCCTAACCCTAGCTAGACCCTAAACCCTAAACCCTAAATATATTTCAATCTCTCTCTAGATCTATATATCGTTGGTGTGGCCAAGAAACATACTTATATATATATATACGCATGCACTTTATGCGCAAAGGCGCGAGTGCCTCTAATAATGTGTGTGTGCACTCGATCGATGATCCCTAAACCTTAAACCCTAAAACCCTAATCCCTAATCCCTGATTATACCCTAAACGTACACCCTAAACACTAAACCCTAAACCCTAAACCCTAAACACTACACCCTAAACCCTAAACCCTAAACACGTACTAAACCCTAAACCCTAACCCTAGACCCTAAACCCTAAACACTAAACCCCAAACCCTAAACCGTAAACTCTAGACCCTAAACCCTAATTAATTAACCTTAACCCTAACCCTAACCCTAACCCTAAACCCTAATACTACATATATATATAGGCCAACGGCACTTAATTGCGCATCAAGCAGGCGACCAACTAATTAGCGATGATAAATTAATTAACTTGAATCTTGACAAGTTCTCTCGAATGAAAACACATTTGATTAAGTTGCCTCATAATATATATACAATTAGTGTGCATGCGCGCATGGCATACCTTGCACATATCATTTGTGCATATATTTCAATATATATCTGAACATATTCTTGGGATAAATATATATATTTCAATCTCTCTCTCTCGATCTATATATATATCGTTGGTGGCCAAAAAACACACTTATATATATATACGCATACACTTTATGCGCAAAGGCGCGGGTGCCTCTAATAATGCGTGTGTGCACTCGATCGATGATCCCTAAACCTTAAACCCTAAAACCCTAATCCCTAATCCATAATTATACCCTAAACGTACACCCTAAACACCCTAAACACTAAACCCTAAACCCTAGACCCTAAACCCTAAACACTACACCCTAAACCCTAAACCCTAACCCTAGACCCTAAACCCTAAACACTAAACCCCAACCACAAACCCTGCTAAACCCTAAACCCTAGACCCTAAACCCTAATTAATTAACCTTAACCCTAACCCTAACCCTAAAACCCTAGCTAGCTAACCCTAAACCCTAAACCCTAATTAAACCCTACATATATATATATATATAGGCCAACGACACTTAATTGCGCATCAAGCAGGCGACCAACTAATTAGGGCTGATAAATTAATTTACTTGAATCTTGACAAGTTCTCTCGAATGAAAACACATTTTATTAAGTTGCCTCATAATATATATACAATTAGTGTGCATGCGCGCATGGCATACCTTGCACATATCATTTGTGCATATATTTCAATATATATCTGAACATATTCTTTGGGATGAATATATATATTTCAATCTCTCTCTCTCGATCTATATATATATCGCTGGTGGCCAAAAAACACACTTATATATACGCATGCACTTTATGCGCAAAGGCGCGGGTGCCTCTAATAATGTGTGTGTGCACTCGATCGATGATCCCTAAACCTTAAACCCTAAAACCCTAATCCCTAATCCCTAATTATACCCTAAACACTAAACCCTAAACCCTAGACCCTCACCCTAAACACTACACCCTAAACCCTAAACCCTAACCCTAGACCCTAAACCCTAAACACTAAATCCCAAACCCCAAACCCTAAACCCTAAACCCTAGACCCTAAACCCTAATTAATTAACCTGAACCTGAACCCTAACCCTAACCCTAAAACCCTAGCTAGCTAATCCTAAGCCCTAAACCCTAATTAAACCCTAAACCCTAAACCCTAAACCCTAGACCCTAAACCCTAATTAATTAACCTGAACCCTAACCCTAACCCTAAAACCCTAGCTAGCTAATCCTAAGCCGTAAACCCTAATTAAACCCTACATATATATATATATATATATATATATATATATATATATATATATATATAGGCCAACGACCCTTAATTGCGCATCAAGCGAGCGACCAACTAATTAGCGCTGATAAATTAATTAACTTGAATTTTGACAAGTTCTCGATCTCGAATGAAAACACATTTGATTAAGTTGTCTCATAATATATATATAATTAGCGTGCATGCGCGCATGGCATACCATGCATATCCTTCGTGCGTATATTTCAATATATATTTGAACATATTCTTGGGGATATATATATATTTAAATCTCTCTCTCTCTCGATCTATATATCGTTGGTGGCCAAGAAACACACACATATATATACGCATGCACTTTATGCGCAAAGACGCGGGTGCCTCTAATAATGTGTGTGTGCACTCGACCGATGATCCCTAAACCTTAAACCCTAAAACCCTAATCCCTAATTATACCCTAAACATACACCCTAAACACCCTAAACACTAAACCCTAAACCCTAGACCCTAAACCCTAAACACTACTCCCTAAACCCTAATCCCTAAACACTAGACCCTAAACCCTAAACCCTAAACCCTAAACCATAAACCCTAAATATATTTCAATCTCTCTCTAGATCTATATATCGTTGGTGGCCAAGAAACACACTTATATATATACGCATGCACTTTATGCGCAAAGGCGTGGGTTCCTCTAATAATTAATTTGTGTGTGCACTCGATCGATGATCCCTAAACCTTAAACCCTAAAACCCTAATCCCTAATTATACCCTAAACACCCTAAACACTAAACCCTAAACCCTAGACCCTAAACCCTAAACCCTGAACTCTAAACCCTAAACCCTAACCCTAGACCCTAAACCCTAAACACGTACTAAACCCCAAACCCTAAACCCTAGACCCTAAACCCTAATTAACCCTAACCCTAACCCTAAAACCCTAGCTAGCTAACCCTAAACCCTAAACTCTAATTAAACACTACATATATATATAGGCCAACGACACTTAATTGCGCATCAAGCAAGCTTCCAACTAATTAGCGCTGATAAATTAATTAACTTGAATCTTGACAAGTTCTCTCGAATGAAAACACATTTGATTAAGTTGCCTCATAATATATATACAATTAGTGTTCATGCGCGCTTGGCATACCATGCACATATCATTCGTGCATATATATATTTCAATATATATCTGAACATATTCTTGGGGATATATATATATTTCAATCTCTCTCTCTTGATCTATATATATCGTTGTTGGCCAAGAAACACACTTATTATATATATATACGCATGCACTTTATGCGCAAAGCCGCGGGTGCCTCTAATAATGTGTGTGTGCACTAGCTCGATCGATGATCCCTAAACCTTAAACCCTAATCCCTGATCCCTAATTATACCCTTAACGTACACCCTAAACACCCTAAACACTAAACCCTAAACCCTAGACCCTAAACCCCTAGACCCTAAACCCTAAACCCTAAACCCTAAACACTAAACCGTAAACCCTAACCCTAGACCCTAAACCCTAAACCCTAAATATATTTCATTCTCTCTCTAGATCTATATATCGTTGGTGGCCAAGAAACACACTTATATATATACGCATGTACTTTATGCGCAAAGGCGCGGGTGCCTCTAATAATGTGTGTGTGCACTAGCTCGATCGATGATATCCCTAAACCTTAAACCCTAAAACCCTAATCCCTGATCCCTGATTATACCCTAAATGGACACACTAAACACCCTAAACACTAAACCCTAAACCCTAGACCCTAAACCCCCCTAAACCTTAAACCCTAAACACTAAACCCTAAACCCTAACCCTCGACCCTAAACGACCCTAAACCCTAAACCCTAAATATATTTCAATCTCTCTCTAGATCTATATATCGTTGTTGGCCAAGAAACACACTTATATATATACGCATGCACTTTATGCGCAAATTGGCGCGGGTGCCTCTAATAATGTGTGTGTGCACTCGATCGATGATCCCTAAACCTTAAATCCTAAAACCCTAATCCCTAATCCCTAATTCCTAATTATACCCTAAACATACACCCTAAACACCCTAAACACTAAACCCTAAACCTTAGACCCTAAACCCTAAACCCTAAATCCTAAACCCTAAACACTAAACCCTAAACCCTAAACCCTAAACCCTAACCCTAAACCCTAGCTAACCCTAAACCCTAAACCCTAATTAAACACTACATATATAGGCCAACGACACTTAATTGTGCATCAAGCAGGCGACCAACTAATTAGCGCTGATAAATTAATTAACTTGATTTTTGACAAGTTCTCGATCTCGAATGAAAACACATTTGATTAAGTTGTCTAATAATATATATATATAATTAGTGTGCATGTGTGCGCATGGCATACCTTGCATATCATTCGTGCATATATTTCAATATATATTTGAACATATTCTTGGGGATATATATATATATATATCAATCTCTCTCTTATCTCGATGTATATATCGTTGGTGGCCAAGAAACACACTTATATATATACACATGCACTTTATGCGCAAAGGCGCGTGTGCCTCTAATAATGTGTGTGTGCACTAGGTCGATCAATGATCCCTAAACCTTAAACCCTAAAACCCAAATCCATGATCCCTAATTATACCCTAAACGTACACCCTAAAACACCCTAAACACTAAACCCGGCCTATACCCTATACCCTATACCCTAAATCCTAAACCCTAAACACTAAACCCTAAACCCTAACCCTAGCTAGACCCTAAACCCAAAATTTATTTCAATCTCTCTCTAGATATATATATATCGTTGGTGTGGCCAAGAAACACACTTATATATATACGCATGCACTTTATGCGCAAAGGCGCGAGTGCCTCTAATAATGTGTGTGTGCACTCGATCGATGATCCTTAAACCTTAAACCCTAAAACCCTAATCCCTAATCCCTAATTATACCCTAAACGTACACCCTAAACACCCTAAACACTAAACCCTAAACCCTAGACCCTAAACCCTAAACACTACACCCTAAACCCTAAACCCTAAACACTAAACCCCAAACCCTAAACCCTAAACCCTAGACCGTAAACCCTAATTAATTAACCTTAACCCTAACCCTAACCCTAAACCCTAATACTACATATATATATAGGCCAACGACACTTAATTGCACATCAAGCAGGCGACCAACTAATTAGCGCTGATAAATTAATTAACTTGAATCTTGACAACTTCTCTCGAATGAAAACAAATTTGATTAAGTTGCCTCATAATATATATACAATTAGTGTGCATGCGCGCATGGCATACCTTGCACATATCATTTGTGCATATATTTCAATATATATCTGAACATATTCTTGGGGATAAATATATATATTTCAATCTCTCTCTCTCTCGATATATATATATATATCGTTGGTGGCCAAAAAACACACTTATATATATATATACGCATGCACTTTATGCGCAAAGGCGCGGGTGCCTCTAATAATGTGTGTGTGCACTCGATCGATGATCCCTAAACCTTAAACCCTAAAACCCTAATCCCTAATCCCTAATTATACCCTAAACGTACACCCTAAACACCCTAAACACTAAACCCTAAACCCTAGACCCTAAACCCTAAACACTACACCCTAAACCCTAAACCCTAAACCCTAACCCTAGACCCTAAACCCTAAACACTAAACCCCAACCCCAAACCCTGCTAAACCCTAAACCCTAGACCCTAAACCCTAATTAATTAACCTTAACCCTAACCCTAAAACCCTAGCTAGCTAACCCTAGACCCTAAACCCTAATTAAACCCTACATATATATATAGGCCAACGACCACTTAATTGCGCATCAAGCAGGCGACGAACTAATTAGCGCTGATAAATTAATTTACTTGAATCTTGACAAGTTCTCTCGAATGAAAACACATTTGATTAAGTTGCCTCATAATATATATACAATTAGTGTGCATGCGCGCATGGCATACCTTGCACATATCATTTGTGCATATATTTCAATATATATATGAACATATTCTTTGGGATAAATATATATTTCAATCTCTCTCTCTCTCTCTCGATCTATATATATATATATATATATATATATATATATATATATATATATATACGCATGCACTTTATGCGCAAAGGCGTGGGTCCCTCTAATAATTAATCTGTGTGTGCACTCGATCGATGATCCCTAAACCTTAAACCCTAAAACCCTAATCCCTAATTATACCCTAAACGTACACCCTAAACACCCTAAACACTAAACCCTAAACCCTAGACCCTAAACCCTAAACCCTAAACTCTAAACCCTAAACCCTAACCCTAGACCCTAAACCCTAAACACGTACTAAACCCCAAACCCTAAACCCTAGACCCTAAACCCTAATTAACCCTAACCCTAAAACCCTAGCTAGCTAACCCTAAACCCTAAACTCTAATTAAACACTACATACATATATAGGCCAACGACACTTAATTGCGCATCAAGCAAGCGACCAACTAATTAGCGCTGATAAATTAATTAACTTGAATCTTGACAAGTTCTCTCGAATGAAAACACATTTGATTAAGTTGCCTCATAATATATATACAATTAGTGTGCATGCGCGCATGGCATACCATGCACATATCATTCGTGCATATATATATTTCAATATATATCTGAACATATTCTTGGGGATATATATATATATTTCAATCTCTCTCTCTCGATCTATATATATCGTTGTTGGCCAAGAAACACACTTATTATATATATATATATATATACGCATGCACTTTATGCGCAAAGGCGCGGGTGCCTCTAATAATGTGTGTGTGCACTAGCTCGATCGATGATCCCTAAACCTTAAACCCTAAAACCCTAATTCCTGATCCCTAATTATACCCTTAACGTACACCCTAAACACCCTAAACACTAAACCCTAAACCCTAGACCCTAAACCCTAAACCCTAAACCCTAAGCACTAAACCCTAAAGCCTAACCCTAGACCCTAAACCCTAAACCCTAAACCCTAAATATATTTCAATCTCTTTCTAGATCTATATATCGTTGGTGGCCAAGAAACACACTTATATATATACGCATGTACTTTATGCGCAAAGGCGCGGGTGCCTCTAATAATGTGTGTGTGCACTAGCTCGATCGATGATATCCCTAAACCTTAAACCCTAAAACCCTAATCCCTGATCCCTGATTATACCCTAAACGGACACACTAAACACCCTAAACACTAAACCCTAAACCCTAGACCCTAAACCCCCCTAAACCTTAAACCCTAAACACTAAACCCTAAACCCTAACCCTCGACCCTAAACGACCCTAAACCCTAAACCCTAAATATATTTCAATCTCTCTCTAGATCTATATATCGTTGGTGGCCAAGAAACACACTTATATATATACGCATGCACTTTATGCGCAAATTGGCGCGAGTGCCTCTAATAATGTGTGTGTGCACTCGATCGATGGTCCCTAAACCTTAAATCCTAAAACCCTAATCCCTAATCCCTAATCCCTAATTATACCCTAAACGTACACCCTAAACACTCTAAACACTAAACCCTAAACCTTAGAACCTAAACCCTAAACCCTAAACCCTAAACACTAAACCCTAAACCCTAAACCCTAAACCCTAAACCCTAAACCCTAACCCTAACCCCTAGCTAACCCTAAACCCTAAACCCTAATTAAACCTTACATATATAGGCCAACGACACTTAATTGTGCATCAAGCAGGCGACCAATTAATTAGCGCTGATAAATTAATTAACTTGATTTTTGACAAGTTCTCGATCTTGAATGAAAACACATTTGATTAAGTTGTCTAATAATATATATATATAACTAGTGTGCATATGTGCGCATGGCATACCTTGCATATCATTCGTGCATATATTTCAATATATATTTGAACATATTCTTGGGGATATATATATATCAATCTCTCTCTTATCTCGATCTATATATCATTGGTGGCCAAGAAACACACTTATATATATACACATGCACTTTATGCGCCAAGGCGCGGGTGCCTCTAATAATGTGTGTGTGCACTAGGTCGATCGATGATCCCTAAACCTTAAACCCTAAAACCCAAATCCATGATCCCTAATTATACCCTAAACGTACACCCTAAAACACCCTAAACACTAAACCCGGCCTATACCCTATACCCTATACCCTAAACCCTAAACCCTAAACACTAAACCCTAAACCCTAACCCTAGCTAGACCCTAAACCCTAAATATATTTCAATCTCTCTCTAGATATATATATATATATCGTTGGTGTGGCCAAGAAACACACTTATATATATATATATATACGCATGCACTTTATGCGCAAAGGCGCGAGTGCCTCTAATAATGTGTGTGTGCACTCGATCGATGATCCTTAAACCTTAAACCCTAAAACCCTAATCCCTAGTCCCTAATTATAGACTAAACGTACACCCTAAACACCCTAAACACTAAACCCTAAACCCTAGACCCTAAACCCTAAACACTACACCCTAAACCCTAAACCCTAAACACTAAACCCCAAACCCTAAACCCTAAACCCTAGACCCTAAACCCTAATTAATTAACCTTAACCCTAACCCTAACCCTAAACCCTAATACTACATATATATATAGGCCAACGACACTTAATTGCACATCAAGCAGGCGACCAACTAATTAGCGCTGATAAATTAATTAACTTGAATCTTGACAAGTTCTCTCGAATGAAAACAAATTTGATTAAGTTGCCTCATAATATATATACAATTAGTGTGCATGCGCGCATGGCATACCTTGCACATATCATTTGTGCATATATTTCAATATATATCTGAACATATTCTTGGGGATAAATATATATATTTCAATCTCTCTCTCTCTCGATCTATATCTATATCGTTGGTGGCCAAAAAACACACTTATATATATATATACGCATGCACTTTATGCGCAAAGGCGCGGGTGCCTCTAATAATGTGTGTGTGCACTCAATCGATGATCCCTAAACCTTAAACCCTAAAACCCTAATCCCTAATCCCTAATTATACCCTAAACGTACACCCTAAACACTAAACCCTAAACTCTAGACCCTAAACCCTAAACACTACTCCCTAAACCCTAAACCTTAAACCCTAACCCTAGACCCTAAACCCTAAACACTAAACCCCAACCCCAAACCCTGCTAAACCCTAAACCCTAGACCCTAAACCCTAATTAATTAACCTTAACCCTAACCCTAACCCTAAAACCCTAGCTAGCTAACCCTAAACCCTAAACCCTAATTAAACCCTACATATATATGTAGGCCAACGACACTTAATTGCGCATCAAGCGAGCGACCAACTAATTAGCGCCGATAAATTAATTTACTTGAATCTTGACAAGTTCTCTCGAATGAAAACACATTTGATTAAGTTGCCTCATAATATATATACAATTAGTGTGCATGCGCGCATGGCATACCTTGCACATATCATTTGTGCATATATTTCAATATATATATGAACATATTCTTTGGGATAAATATATATATTTCAATCTCTCTCTCTCTCGATCTATATATATATCGTTGGTGGCCAAAAAACACACTTATATATATACGCATGCACTTTATGCTCAAAGGCGCGGGTGCCTCTAATAATGTGTGTGTGCACTCGATCGATGATCCCTAAACCTTAAACCCTAAAACCCTAATCCCTAATCCCTAATTATACCCTAAACGTACACCCTAAACACCCTAAACACTAAACCCTAAACCCTAGACCCTAAACCCTAAACACTACACCCTAAACCCTAAACCCTAAACCCTAACCCTAGACCCTAAACCCTAAACACTAAACCCCAACCCCAAACCCTGCTAAACCCTAGACCCTAAACCCTAATTAATTAACCTTAACCCTAACCCTAACCCTAAAACCCTAGCTAGCTAACCCTAAACCCTAAACCCTAATTAAACCCTACATATATGTATAGGCCAACGACACTTAATTGCGCATCAAGCAGGCGACCAACTAATTAGCGCTGATAAATTAATTTACTTGAATCTTGACAAGTTCTCTCGAATGAAAACACATTTGATTAAGTTGCCTCATAATATATATACAATTAGTGTGCATGCGCGCATGGCATACCTTGCACATATCATTTGTGCATATATTTCAATATATATCTGAACATATTCTTGGGGATAAATATATATATTTCAATCTCTCTCTCTCTCGATCTATATCTATATCGTTGGTGGCCAAAAAACACACTTATATATATATACGCATGCACTTTATGCGCAAAGGCGCGAGTGCCTCTAATAATGTGTGTGTGCACTCGATCGATGATCCCTAAACCTTAAACCCTAAAACCCTAATCCCTAATCCCTAATTATACCCTAAACGTACACCCTAAACACCCTAAACACTAAACCCTAAACCCTAGACCCTAAACCCTAAACACTACACCCTAAACCCTAAACCCTAAACCCTAACCCTAGACCCTAAACCCTAAACACTAAACCCCAACCCCAAACCCTGCTAAACCCTAAACCCTAGACCCTAAACCCTAATTAATTAACCTTAACCCTAACCCTAAAACCCTAGCTAGCTAACCCTAAACCCTAAACCCTAATTAAACCCTACATATATATATATATAGGCCAATGACACTTAATTGCGCATCAAGCAGGCGACCAACTAATTAGCGCTGATAAATTAATTAACTTGAATCTTGACAAGTTCTCCCGAATGAAAACACATTTGATTAAGTTGCCTCATAATATATATACAGTTAGTGTAATTGCGCGCATGTCATACCTTGCACATATCATTCGTGCATATATTTCAATATATATCTGAACATATTCTTGGGGATAAATATATATAGTTCAATCTCTCTCTCTCTCTCGATCTATATATATATCGTTGGTGGCCAAAAACCACACTTATATATACGCATGCACTTTATGCGCAAAGGCGCGGGTGCCTCTAATAATGTGTGTGTGCACTCGATCGATGATCCCTAAACCTTAAACCCTAAAACCCTAATCCCTAATCCCTAATTATACCCTAAACATACACCCCATAAACACCCTAAACACTAAACCCTAAACCCTAGACCATAAACCCTAAACCCTAAACACTAAACCCTAAACCCTAAACCCTAAACACTAAACCCTAAACCCTAACCCTAACCCTAACCCCTAGCTAACCCTAAACACTAAACCCTAAACACTAAACCCTACACCCTAAACACTAAACCCTAAACCCTAGACCCTAAACCCTAAACCCTAAACCCTAAACCCTAAACACTAAACCCTAAACCCTAAACACTAAACCCCAAACCCTAAACCCTAAACACTAAACCCTAAACCCTAAACCCTAACCCTAACCCCTAGCTAACCCTAAACACTAAACCCTAAACACTAAACCCTACACCCTAAACACTAAACCCTAAACCCTAGACCCTAAACCCTAAACCCTAAACACTAAACCCTAAACCCTAAACACTAAACCCTAAACCCTAAACCCTAAACACTAAACCCTAAACCCTAAACCCTAACCCTAACCCCTAGCTAACCCTAAACACTAAACCCTAAACACTAAACCCTACACCCTAAACACTAAACCCTAAACCCTAGACCCTAAACCCTAAACCCTAAACCCTAAACACTAAACCCTAAACCCTAACCCTAACCCTAACCCCTAGCTAACCCTAAACCCTAAACCCTACATATATAGGCCAATGACACTTAATTGCGCATCAAGCAGGCGACCAACTAATTAGCGTTGATAAATTAATTAACTTGATTTTTGACAAGTTCTCGATCTCGAATGAAAACACATTTGATTTGTCTCATAATATATATATATATATATATATATATATATATATATATATATATATATATATATATATATAGGGTCGCACTATTCTGAAACCGGTGCTCAGAATATTATTCTGAGCACCATCCGGTCTTATATAGGATCCATGTGGACCGAAACAACACGAAAATGAAAACCCACCCGAACGCCCAACCCACGCGCTCCCGTCCCTAACCTCCCGCACCCGCAGACACCAGCCCCACCGCGCCTCCCCGCCGCCGGAGCCTGTGCAGGCAGCGCCGCCGCACCTCGCCGGGACCGGCTTCTTCCCTGCCATATTTTCCGCACGGCCTACCATGGCTGCGCCAAACCCCTGGTTGCTCCCGCCGCCACAAATCATGGCCGCTACGATCCCCCGGTTGCTCCGGCCGGCGCCGTCTGTAGCACATCCCATGGCCTCCGCTGCCACCACCTTGGCCTGCCAATCTCGGATATCCCTGCCGGCCAACTCCCGTTCTAGCGCCGCCGCCAGAGCTAACCCGCGCGCCGCATGGTCTGGTCCGCGCGCTGCCGCCTTGAGATCTGCGCGCCCTGACGGAAGGTTCGAGCACCGCCAATCGAAGGGCTGGCAAAGCCCAGCGCGGCCGCCCCTTCATCCTCCATTCCCAGGTCGACCTCCCGACCACGAGCAGTTCCTGCCCGACGCCGTGCGCGAGCTCCAGATTCTGCTCAACTAGATTGCCTGGGCGCGGGCGGCCACGACCAGAGTGGTCTCCGTTCTTATTCAGAAATCGGCTGTGCTAATGGAAGCAGTACAGATAGGGGAGCTAACTGCACACTGACAAAAAGTGTAACATTCAATATACGAAGTGCAGAAAAATTGGAAAAGATTCTACTCTCGGTGCAGAGTTTCAGGACAGAGTGCAGTACAACTGTGCCTATCAGCGATGGTTTGACCCGATTATACAAGAAGTACAAGTAGAAATTGATCTGCAATTTAGTCCGAAACACTACGTGCCAATGGAAATGTGCAGAGCGTTCACTTTCCATTGAAAAAAAGTGTGTGTTTTTGGATGATTAAAACCAAGAAGTACTTCTTCTTTTATATGGCGAAGTATACATAATGAATAAAGAGCAGTACAGACGGAAAAGAAACATAAATTAAATAGGCCCCACTATTTTGAAATCGGTGCTCAGAATATTATTTTGAGCACCACCGATTCAGTATAGGGCAAGTCCACTCGCTCCGAAAAGAAAGGCCAACCTCCTTCCCCATGACCTCTCCCAGCGTCCGCAAGCAACCGCCAGCCATCGACTCGCGCGTTGCCGGCCTTGACCTGCGCATCGCCGCTTCTCTGGCCCACGCACAACCGACCCTGAACCTCGCGCCACCGTCGCCCATGACCCGCACGCGGCCGCCCTTGACCCACGCGCAACCACACCTCTACGTGTTGCTGGCTTCCACGCCGCTCCCCGCGAAAACCAAGCCACCACGCCGCCGGCCGAATCCTCGCCGGCGTCACCCGAGGAAGTTCTCCTCCATGGGAATCGCCGCGGCGGCCACCACACACCAGCTGCCGGCCTACCCCTATGGCGCCCGGTTCCGGCCACGTTCGGCTATGGCGAGGCGAGCTCGGGATGAGGTCCTCCGAGATGACACTTCCATTGAATTTTTTTTCTCTCTTTTTTCTCATATTCCTCTTGATTTTCAGTGTTATTTTCGAATCTGGATGGGTGGTACAGAAGTACAAATGTGTTGCCGTGTATAATAAGTATACAAAGTGAGTTAAGAGCACTCGATCGACTCAGCAAGTGAAATTGTCGTTCCTAAAAGTGTTCTTTAGGAAGTGCAAGAAATTGTTATGGAGAAGTACAAGAACTTGCTACCATGAAATACATCTCTCGCCGCCCAGAAAAATAAATCCGAAAAAGGAAAAAAAAACTTCTAATTGTATACCCAAGAGAGATTAAAAGTGAATCCCCGACCTATGCATACTCTTAACAACGGAACACATTTTATTTTTGTCGAAATTTCACACGGAGTTCAAAGTATATTACTCCCTCCGGTCCTAAATATAAGCCATATAATTTCTGGCACGGAAATTAAGAAACGCATATTTAGGAAAAATTACACCATGTTTGGCTAGGATTAACCGTAAGTAATTGCCGTGAGCTAACAGAGGACTTTGCATAAGATAAGTAAACCTAATCAAATCTCCAAAAATATTGTCCATACAAGTAGAGCAACGCAATAAACCTTATATTCTGAAATTTTTGTCAAAAAACTATATGGCTTATATATAGGAACGGAGGGAGTATAATTATTCTGTCAAATGCACCAGGTTATTACTTTTACCGAATAGTCAGCTCCTAGAAGTTTAGTGCATAAAGTGGCTGAAACTCACTTCAAACGCCGAGGATGACTGGTGATTTGATTAAAGCAATTCACTCACCGCATCCATCGTCTTCACATTTCTGTCTAGAAAAAAATCATTCGGACATTATAAAAATATATGGATAAATTGAGAAACAAAAATAGGAAGTGCACCCATTCGAGAAGAGCTGTACACCCACTTAAGATAAGAAGTACAAAGAAAATCGACAAAATATGAAGAAGAAACAAAATAATCCCATCATTCGCGGGGAACTGTACATGATGTTGTTTCCTTCTGCTGTCGGCGAGGATCTTAGCACCGTGATGCTTCCTCTCCACATCTCTGTTTCATTCTCTGCTGAACATGCGCAGTCCACTAGTTCATTTGCTAAAAGTACATATCATGTGATTTTATCTTTCTTTGTTGCCGCTCCTAGAAGCAAGATGTCCATCGACATCGTCACTACATGATAGAACAACACTGAGCAATTGTTGTCACGAAAAAATGCTTGCACAACTGCGGTGAATCTCTTTACTTATGTGGTTGAAATTGATATATTGTAGATGGCTTCGGATGCATTAACAATGAACCTGTGAAGATGAGAGACAATACGTGGTGATGGTCAAAGGATAAGACCAATGCATGTGGAGGAAAAAAGACACAACTTTTAGTGCGGAAAAGTGTCACTAATTTTGTATCAAAACGCACATAGTGCCATGTACATATGGAGTAGTACCTCCGATTCATGTGAACTTTGAATTTCCGAGAAGAGAAAATTCATGAAATGTAAAATCTAACAAGTACAACCATTCAACACGAGCAGTACACCCACGTAATATAGGAAGTAAAAGAAAACCGAGAAAGTCCAAATGTAGAAAAAACAAAATAATCCCGTCATCTGCGAGGAAGTACGTGCAGTGATTCCGAGAAGTACAGGCGGAGACAACAGGAAGTACAAGCGGTAATTACATGAATGAAAAGTGTTCAAAGAAAAATACTCCCACCTAAGTTCACATAGGAAAAAACAATAATAATCCCATCACCCGTAAAGAAGTTCATATACTTGACAATGAGAAGTACAATCATTCAACACGAGCAATACACCCACTTAATATAGGAAGTACAAGAAAACCGACAAAATCCAAATGTACAAAAAAAAAATAATCCCGTCACCTGCGAGGAAGTTCGTATACTTGAAAACGAGAAGCACAACAATTCGGCACGAGCAGTACACCCAATTAATATAGAAAAGTACAAGAAATCCGACAAAGTCCAAATGTGGAAAAAACAAAATAATCCCGTCATCTGCGAGAAAGTATGAGCAGTGATTCCGAGAAGTATAGGCGGAGACAACAGGAAGTACAAGCGGTAATTACATGAATTAAAAGTGTTCAAAGAAAATACCCCCACATAAGTTCAAATATTAAGATCCGGGAACTGCATAATCTCTTAAATAGAATATAGGGACAATATAAAATTATCATTTCGAAGCACACATGCTTAGTTTTTGTAAAACACACTAGTATCAAAACATTTCCAGGAAGTACAACCACGAAGGCCAAGAAGTACAAGGGCATGTCGAGGAAAGTTCAGATGCGCATGGTTGTGCTAAGCATTTTGTGTGGCCGTGGACCTCAAACGGACACTATACGAGAAAATGATAGTTGTTTTACTGAACACTTTCGTGAAACAACGCCAAGAAGTACAACCATTCGACATAGGCAGTACACCCACTTAATGTAGAAGTACAAGAAAATCAACAAAATCCACATGTAGAAAAAAACAAAATAATACCACCACCCGCGAGGAAGTTCAAATACTTGAGTACGATAAGTACAACTATTCTACATAAGCAGTACACCCACTTAATACAGGAAGTACGAGAAAACCAACAAATTCTAAATGTAGAAACAACAAAATAATACCACCACCCACAAGGAAATTCAAATACTAGTTTACGAGAAGTACAACCATTCGACATAAGCAGTACACCCACTTAATATAGGAAGTATAAGAAAACCGACAAAATCTAAATGTAGAAAAAAACAAAATAATACCACCACCCCGTGAGGAAGCTCAAATACTTGAATACAAGAAGTACAACCATTCAACATAAGCAGTACACGCACTTAATATAGGAGGTATAAGAAAACCGGCAAAATCCAAATATCGAAAAAACAAAATGATTACATCATTCGCGAGGAAGTACAAGCAGTGATTTCGAGAAGTAAAAGCATAGACTACATGAAGTACAAGCGGTAATTACAGGAACTACAAAAGTGTCCAAAGAAAATACATGAATTGTAGCTATTTTACTGAACACTATCATGAAACCGCACCGATAAGTACAACCGCATTTCCCGATAAGTACAAGTTCATGTCGAGGGAAGTTCAGTGCTCTGTTTTTACGGGGCGAAAATCTATTGTCCAAATCTCATCGATTTGATCACCAACCACTTCAATCATTGTCACCAAAAGCTTTATATGGTAGAGTATATGTCTAATTTCATTACCTACAACATTTTCCAACAAATAACTGGATCTAATCCATCAAATCAAATTGTTATCTCACAAAATATACCGGAAACATGATTTCAAAACTTCTAAAATTAGTTTTAAACCGTTTGGATTTGCCAAAAATGGTAGATACAAAAAAGATGCACCATTTTGACACCTTTCCAACCGTATATCATTACCATTGTTTAAATATACTGCATGGAAATCGCGGGGTAATCATTCGGTACCCGTCACATAAAACGGGCGGACAGTAATTCGAGATTTTCTCTTAAACTGTAAGGAATTAGAGAAAACAATTGGAATAAGAAAGTTGCGCCTAGTCCATAGCTTTCCAACGCCATATCATTTGCATCATTCCGACATACGGTTGAACCAAATCATCCAAATTACTGTCCGCTCGTTTTTTGAGTACGTCCGAATTTCGGTATTTTCAAAATTGTTCAAAAACTGTGAAGATTTTGAAAAAACGTAAAACATGAAAAAGTTGCGCAATTTCATTATCTATCCAACGGTATATCATTTGAACATTTTGGATAAGCGACTCGAAAATCGAACTAAAAGTTCGTTTTCTGGCCATATAGAAGCATTTTCGTATTTTCAAAATTAAATTTAAACTGTGCATAATCTGCGAAAGTTGTGAACATGAAAAAGTTGCGGTTTTTCATTATCTATCCAACGGTATATCATTTGCATAGTTCCAACAAATGGTTGAGAAACTCGAGGTATAATCAGTAGCTCTGAAGAAAACGGGAAGTTCAAGTAAGTTCGACAGTAAGTTGAACCATGTTATCCGGGAAGTACAACCTTGTGTT